>NW_024096852.1:0-160129 GCF_016545835.1 Crotalus tigris | reverse complement strand
TCACTATCCTCACTCTTATGTCTTTCTTATCAACAATTATCAAGCCTCGGGATATTGTGTGGCAGACACTTGTCTATTATTCTTATTATAACATACACAACAATGTGTACTCATAGCTGTTAGTTCATTAGCTGGTGTCTGCACTCATACAAATCAATTTCTTCAAAAAAAAAACAACAACAACCCTAAGATGTCATAATGTATTGGCACAGAATATATGCAGATCCAAGCAGTGTGGCTTTTTGTAACTGATTATGGAAACTTTGGCAATGTGCAGATTTTCTAACATGTTCTTGGCTTTTAAGTAATCATCCAAAACATGATTTTCTTCTTTGACAGTTTGTTTGACCTGAACTAAACCTCTATCTCCACTTCTGTGGGACACCTACAATCTATCAATAACACTACAGGGATGTAATACATAATGAACAGCTGTAAGCTTTCTTGTTTTTTGGTCCAAACCATCCAGTTCAGCTTGAGTCTAATAATTCCAGCAGGGTATCATGTCACAGGTATTGATGGCTTTGATGCTGTTTCCACCATTTTATTTTGTCTTTAGCATTTTGGCAGTATTCTTTACTAATCAAATTTTTAACTGGTCCATGGTTGGTGTTTTATCCAAATGTAAAATGTCCAAATATGTGTAGACTTCATCCTGATCGCTTCTGATAGTTTGGCCATTCGGCATTTCAATTCCATTACTATTTGTGATTTTACCCTGATTTATTGCTACTGTAGTACATTTTTAGGCCAAATTCCATTGCTATATCTATACTAAAATTATTATGGTATTTGTCAATGATTGGATTTTGATTTTTGATATTCCATAAAGCTTCAAATCATTTATATAAGCAAATGTGAGATTTTAATAGCTAAGATTTGTTTTCTTCAAAATCATTGAAAGTGGGATCATAGCAATGACAAATGATAAAGGTGATGAGTAATTTTGGAACATGCCTCCCCTAATACTGACAATCATTTTTTCATTTCCAACTACCAATTCTGTCTTTCACTGCTTTATTATTTTTTCTATAAATATTCTAATTTGCATCTCATCTTAATTTCCTTGTCTTGGCCTCCAGCCTGATCCTGTTTGGAACTGAGTATAACTTTGTTTTTTGTTTTTTTAAATTTAGACACTCCATTCTTCTGTAACCACTAGTGCTGTACTCTAGGGTAGGGTTTTTCAACCGGTGATACGTGTACCACTAGTGGTACTTTGGCAAGTGGCAGGTGGTATGCAACCATCATAGAGAAGTGTAGCGGGGGAGGGGAATGAGGTGAAGCGACCCAATCCTGTAGCTGCAGGACTGTTGGGGCTTGGCAGAAACCCCAGGAGCACTGGCAGGGTTCCAGCTGACTGCGCTTCCGGACGCAGTGCAGAGCTGAAGGTGAGCTGGAGAAAAAGGGGGGAAGAGGAGAGGATATAAAAGGAGGTGGTTTTGGCAGGAAAGGGGAAAAAAGACAACAGGGAAAGAGAAGGGGACGAAGAAGAAGCTGTGGAAGGAGAGTTCGGCAGGCAGGGAGGAAAAAGAGACAGGGAAGAAGCAGCTATTGCTGGAAGAAAAGGTCTCCTAGTTCGTTTTCTCCAGCCAGGAGAATGCAGTCAGTGCTGAGGAAATGAAAAGCTGGGGAACGAACATGTCAGAAAGGAGGTTGGTTTATTTCGGAAGTCAGTGGGTTCCTGGTCAACTGGCAGCTTGATTGGGCTACCATAAGGATTTTTATACAGTTTTTACAGCTTTTTGTAATTCAGAGGCTCAGTTTGTGTGCTTTGGTTATTGGAATATTTTTGTCTGTTTCACAAAGGCTAGCAATGAGTCCAAAGTGTTGGCTTCCGTAGGTTTAATCCCTTTAAACAAATGTAATTAGTTTTACCCCCTTATCTTGAGTCTGTCTATGGCTTTTAGCAAGTTTTCTTTGTAGGTAAACAGGCTTAATTTAAAGTTATCACTTTTCGCAATTGCCAGAGCCTGGTTGCTATATTGTTTAAACTGAGACACGCCTGAGGCAACTTAAAGAAAAAAAATTGTAGTCAGTATTTCTTTATTCTGGGAGGCTTTTGTGAGCCTTTCTTGCTTTGTGCTTGATTCCTGTGTCTTTAGGGGTACAGTGAAGGGACTGGGTGTATGTGCATTCTTATTACACTGTGGAAGGAGAGCTCAGAAGGCAGGGAGGAAGAAGAGGAGAGGGAGAGAGGAAAAAGGGCCGACCAGCCTGCCGATAGTGGTGCATATTAATAAATATGGATAAATTCATCATACATTTGTCAGTGCGAAGGGAAAATGATTCAGCAAAGGAATTGCCACTGAAGAAATTAAAACTGGTACTTTTTTCCTTTTTTTCTACAGTTTGTAACATTTTAATAGATTATAGAATAAAATACAAAAATACAAAAGCAAATAGTAGGACACAGTGTGGAGGAAAAAGGGGGAAAAAGAGGGGGAGAAGGGAAAAAGAATAGACTTCCTCTGTTGCAGTAGAAGGAAGCATTAACATCAAACCTCAATTTTTTACTTTTCCATAATATTATAAGCTAGCCATTTCTATAACAACAAATGAATCTAATCAGTAAAACCCAAAATCCCCCCCTTTTTTTGTTTAGTAATCAAGTTTTTGACACCTTGATAAGCACAAGTGGTACTCAAATATTGTCATATCCTAAAAGTGGTACAATCTGTGAAAAGATTGAAAAGCCCTGCTCTAGGGAAGCTGACTGTTCTGTTAACAGATGTTATTGTAATCCTTGCAAGTGCCTTAGTCACATCCATCATTATAGGTGCCAGGGTTACAAAGTTACTGCTTTCAACACGAGCAGTCTTTGTACTGGTAATTCTGCACTACCATATTTTTCTCTTTTAATTGTTGGAAGGTTAGTTCATAGGTTGTTTCAGTGCTGGCTTGTATTGGCTCTCTTGTTATTACTTCTTCTAAGTTATCATTTCTGTAGTTCAAGTCAACTTTTTCCTTTGTATTTGCAATTGTAGCTATCTGAATTTCTTCTACTGTTTTACTGCTATTTTGGGGTCTTCAAAAATATTTTTGTATCATTATTTGTAATAGCATCATTTAAAGTAGCATTTATTATATATTTTCATATAATAAATATTTGGGTGGTGGGGTGAATAACAAATTTCATGATGGGGGGGTCAATGAGCTAAAGAGTTTGGATTTCTTGATCTATATAACTGAATATAATTTTCTTCAATCTGATATCCTCCAGTCATCATGTGAATTGGGAGTTGCACATGTTGAGAGACATTAAGTTTGGGAAGGCTAATATAACAGGGAGTAACACAAATTTAACCACAAAGAATGGGACACAGACTGTGCTAAACTGACTACACTACAAAGACAGATACTGTAGGGAAACATATTCTTAAATCCTATGGACCATCCCCCAAATAAGTTTTTAAATAACGTACAGAAAGCATGGAAAGTATGGGTCCTGGAATTCTTTTTAACTCCTTAATAATAACAATGCTTGAATATTGTGACCTGGAGGAAGAAGGGCTTAGACCGAAGGAGTTGGCAGAAACTGATCATCTGCCCAACTGACTCTCTCCTAGGGATGCACTTTTTTTTTTCAGTTTTGCAGCCTGTAGCCAGATAAAGGCTATTTCAACTTGAACTTTCTTTTGCTGAACTATCTTGCCATATCAAATTTGGTTCTATTCTCTTGCATTTTCAGAGAATTATTTTGCTGATGGACAGAGTCGGAAACCCTTCATATAGTTGCTTACCCATATTCCATTGGACTAGAAAGAATAACAGTAACCATATATAATATTATATATATATATAACCATATATAATATAATATAATATAATATAATATAATATAATATAATGGTGAAAGAGAGAGAGAGAGAGGGAGAGGAAAGAGGGGGGGAAAGAGAAAGAGAGGGGGAGAGGAAAGAGAGAGAGGAAGAGGAGAGAGAGAGAGAGAGAGAGACTGAGAGAGAGAGAATATGAAGATATGTTGTGCTTACTGTCCTTTTAGTAAAGAATGTTTAATGAAATATTTTTATTTTTTTAAATTAAGAGATGAGGTATGGGGATAATTATGCTGTATTTAAAGATGGTATAGATAAGGGGCTGCCACAAAGAAGAGGGAGTCAAGCTATTCTCCAAAGCGCCTAAAGGCAGGAGAAGAAGCAATGGATGGAAACTAATCAAGGAGAGAAGCAACCTAGAACTAAGGAGAAACTTCCTTACAATTAACCAGTGGAACAACCTGCCTCCAGAAGCGGTGAATGCTCCAACACTGGAAGTTTTTAAGAGACTGGACAGCCATTTGTCTGAAATGGTATAGGATTTCCTGCCTGAGCAGGGGGTTGGACTTGATGACCTCTAAGGTCCCTTCCAACATTATTATTATTATTATTATTTTCATAATAGTTGGTCTATTAGAGTTGTATGAATACTTGCGCAGTGCATTTGAAGTAAATGATGAATCATAAGGCAATTACCTCCCTTCATAACATCCCCTGGCATAGGAAAAATGATTACATTTTACATGAAGTTATCCACTACTTCCTTGTGTCATGTAAAAAAAACATATTGGTAATCAATACCAGACATTATTCTTCCTGTTATTTTTCTCAAACTCAATGCCTAATTTTATATATTCCACCATTTCACACCAATTTCATAACAGTGAGGAAAAACCTTGCTAGAGAGTTCTAATATCTGTGCAAAAAAAAAGAGAGACATTACAAAAGCTATGATTCCTGAATGCCCTTTGTTCCTTTAATCCTGATATTGAAACATTTTCTCCTCTTGTCTCAAATTCTTTACTCTGTAATTAATATAGCTAAATACTGAATAGGACTCTTCCACATTACTATGAGTTTTACTGCTTTTAATAAGTGTTATCTAAATTGAAAACCTGAAAAAATTCTGAAAAAACAGTTTGACACTTGAGACCTCTTTTCTGAGTCGACAGAAATAGCCAAATATCTTCTGGGGGGGGGGGGAATCCTTTGCATGAGATTTGAACACATATGTAATGGGGTGGGGGTTGCGCATAAACCAAGTAATACTTCTTTAAACACAGCAAGGGCAGTTTCCATATGCTGTCTAAGGAGGAAAACTCCTTGGCCTAGCTAATGTTGCCAAGTTTTCCATCAAGATGCCATAAACATGCATCTGATTTAATGTAGAGTTTTCCTTGTCTGAAAAGAGCCACAGCTTTCAATGTTTTTACAGCCAAACAGCAGGATTACTACATGTTTTGTGTAAGACGGAAAATATCTAAAAATATATATGAATACAAAAGATGCCATCAGTTGAAGCATCTACAAAGGGAGCTAGTCTGTTGGCAGCACATAAAGGTAGAATATTCAAAGCTAAAGTATTTGACATACTACTCCCCTTTAAATAAATAAACATATACTATAGTTAAAACATTCTTTTTCTTCTATCTCTCAACAGTATTTCTCAAATTTGCAAAACTTTCTTTTCATTTGCCATATTTTATAAAAGTACAAACTTATATATAGAAAACGTAGAGACTTTATGTCAATCATTATCGGCCCTCATTACAATTGATTATGATTTCCCTCAGCCCAGCTAGTGTGTCTAATGAGGAGGAAAGTTAGATTTTGTATTTCAGCATCAGCTCAACCCCGAATTATGGTTACCAGAAGCAGTGCTTTTTTGTAAAAAAAAAAAAAAAAAAAAGGTGCCGGAACTCATACATGTCATACAACTCCACCTTGCCTACCCTACGAGGTTTACCTTTGTAGTTGGGGGAAAAAAAAACCTTCAATTTTTAGTATATCTAAAAGACTAGGATTTTGTTCAAGGTAAGTTAATACTATTAATGTTACCATGCACTGTGTGGCTTTAAATTACAAGAAGGCATTTTACTAATCTTTTGAGACATTTACCACTGGCATACCTATTTAGTTTAATGAGTGGAAATGTCAGCTTTCTATGTGGAATGAAATTGGCCCAATAAAACAAAATTTGGTTGCTTGTAAAAGATTGAATTATTTTTAAGTTGTCAAACAAGGTGGAAAAATTTACATTTGGAGTTTAATATGGATATTGACTTGAAACAAATTAAAGTTGAAATTTACAGATTACTTTTAATTTACCTTTAAGTTAAACCCAATTTAATAAATAGATCTGATTAAACCTCATATTGTAGGTCTACTTTTACATCTGACCAATACATAATTAATATATATTATTATTAATAATAATATTTCCCAATCACAAGACATTGGCTTTATTCTTATTCTTCCTCTCTGCAGTTTGAATCTAAAGTATAAAAGACTAAAAAGAGATTTTCGTAGACATCCCAGCCTTTGAACTACCCAAGGAACCAAAACAGCAAAGTTTCGCTGTTGGGCAAGCCTCCATACCAGTTGCCTTTCTTTCTTCTTGCTTCGCCTCTTTTTAACCTCATACCCCACCTTCTGTAAGGGAAGGCAAAAGACTCACTCACCCTCTTGTGAAAGATGGCCTCCATGTTTATGTGTCTCCCACCGCCACCATTGGCTTCTACACCACATGGCCCAACCCAGCCAATCAAGCCACGCTCTGGCTGTGGTGCTCCAGTGCCTCATGGCTCCTCCTAGAGGAGGCAGACAGCACCAGAGGGGATACCGCTTGCACTGTACTGCTAGCGGGGCGTGTTCAAAAACAAATGAGGATAGGAAGGGAAACAATAGGAAAAGAACGTAACTCTGGAAAATATGTCGAAAAAAGGTGCCAGACCTCTGTTCTGGTGCATTCTATAACAAAAAAGCTCTGGCCAGAAGCATACAGATTTAGGCATGTAGAATCTCTGCAATGGAAGCAGCTTTCTCTTGATCACTATAGCAGCAGAAATCTTGACCTAGCACTACCAACCTGATAATGATGCCAATACTCTAAGGAGAGAGCTTATTTGTACTATTTTACTAACTGCAATTTCACAACTCTGTGCCAATAGACTGAACTGTGACCACAGTGTAGCTACTGGTCTAAGAGATAAAAGGATCAGTCTATTTTTGGTTATTTTCATTTATCATTTCTTAAGCTAGTACTAGCCTAAATTTAAAAAGGAAAATGCATGAACACGTTTCTCCACAAAGTACCCAATTCTGTATACATCTTATTATATGATATGTATTCATAAATGCATATTGTAACAATTTTAGAACTGGAAAGTACTCTAAATATTCAGTAGGATTATTCACTGAATAACAAAATATTTTAGTCTGAATTTTATAATTAGTTTTATGTGATTTGTTACAAAGGCTTGAAGTTAGGAACAAACTGATTTTAAAATTGTTGAAATATTAAAACAGCATAAATATCTATAAAATAGAATAATTTTATTTTATGTTACTTAATTTTCACTTCAAGAATTGATTTTTTGAACTTAATTTTTTCAAGAATTTGCAATGTATTTTTCAACAGTTAACACATATATTTGACAATATGAATCTACAAATGCATTTTTAAATAACAATCCATATTTATATCTCTACATGTGAACAAACATTTTGGGGCAAACTTTCAAAAATAGACATGAGGATATGCATGACCTGAATGAGTAAATATTTATAATTTTATAAGGAAAATAATTTTTGGGAAAAGTAAAAGTTACATTTTTCTTTGTTCCTTGTCTTATTCTTTTATATTTCATCTCCCAAACTAAAGTAAAAATGACTTTGATAGAGAATTATTCAATTTTTCACATAGTACTCAGAATTTTAAGAGTTCAATGAACAAACCATCATAATAACAGTGCTTGAGAATAGCACACTTATAATAAAAATGAGATCTTTAGAAAGGCATTTGATTAATAAACTTCTTTGACTTGACTTCACTAAAAACATCAAGAATCTGAATTGAAGTACAAATGAAGAAATAAGAAGTGTTAAGTATAGTACAGAGAAGCCAAATAAGTATTTACCATCATTCTTGGCCTATAATTCTTAGCACAGGGCTAAATATAATTGAAATATACATTTTTAGTAGTGCTGGTCAAAATGGTATTAAGCAAAGCTGGAGTTTAATATAGAGTAGAGAGAAATACCTGCAGTTCGATGGAACCAAGGCATATTAACTGAACATTTCTGTGTCACAATTGACCTATGGACACAGACAGGAATCAGAACTTGGAAAAGAGCTAGGTAGCAGATGAAGTTAGGAGTCAGTAATATAAATCATACTAATATCTACAGTATTCCAGCAAGGGAGATAGTTAGCAGACATATGGAAAACACATTTGAAAGTATCATGCTGTTAATTACCTGGCATATTCAGCTATCTGCAGATACTATTTACTGTTTCGATGTAGTTATAAACAATTGGATGCCTTATTTCAGTATAATCATTTCTTGGAGTTGCAAATTGCTTATTCTCTAGTTACTACTATATATCAAAGGCATATTTTTAATAATTCAAGGATGCTGAAAAATTCCAGGACTAACTTCTCCTAGTCAACAGGAGTTGTCTTTATTTGTACAAGTTTGCTATTATATTATAGGTTCTCTGAAGACCTTAATTAAGTCTATGACTATAGCCAATGAGCAGTTTCTTAACAGTAATGTAATTATGCTACCAAATAAGGAAGGGATTATATCAGAACTGGTTCCTATGCATTCCAACTATGTCATTTTATATTCTGAAAGCTTTATGGATTGAAGCTTTAATGCCTTACAACTAAACTGCCATAGACTTTGGAAAAACAAACTGATGGCAAATGTAGGTAAAAAAGAGTTCTGTGATCTTCTAACAAAATGTAAGATAGTACTTCTAATAAAAAAGCAGAAATATCATATACTCTTTGATTATGTTGTACATTTCTAACAGCATTTCCAAACTTTGCTAAATTTAATTAGTGAATGAAATGTATTATTTCAAATGGTATCAATCAGGTGGTAGATGTGTGCACAATGATGCAGCCATAAAAACAAGATGTGGCTGTATCTGTAAGCAAGTGTCAGCCGAACTTCTGTAGGTGAAACATTTAAGAATGAGGAGGCCATTACTGAAAAAAGTCATCTTGTCCTCACCACATATATTTATTTTTTTTGGGGGGGGGGGAGGGAAGAAACAGTTTCAATAGGCCTTCTCTTGATGGCTCAACTGGATAGTTATAAGAAAAAAACCCCTCAAGACTGCCCAGCTTGATTCTTTTTATATAAGAAGGGAGAGAGAAAATCCTGTCAAACTTTTAAGATTGTGTCATTATATTCTATAATTAATAAACTTCCAAGTAGGAAGTTTTTTTAGGCAATGACCAATACTTTGAATTGAGTCCAGAAGCCTTTGGAATACAGAGACCTAATAGATGTAATTCTCTAACTGTAGGCTTCCTGAGCAAGCAGTCTTACTGCTGCATTCTGAATCTGTGCCAGCTTCCGAGTCATCTTCCAAGGGAAGCCCATGTAGAGCAGCGGTTCTCAACCTGTGGATCGCGACCCCTTGGGGGTCGAATGACCCTTTCACAGGTATCGCCTAAGACCATCAGAAAACACATATTTCCGATGGTCTTAGGAACCGAGACACTGCTCCTCTATCCATCTCTGCACGGCTTCGAGCTGGGGGCGGTTGCAGCGCCGGATTTGTTTCCATCAAGCATCTCCTAAGGGAGACTGCACTGCTTCACAGCCCTTTCAGCGGAGGAGGCTGAACTAAGCTCTTTTGATGCTGTCGCCCTGTTGGCTCTCTCTCTCTCTCTCCCTCTCCCCGCCTGGGCGCTTCTCCAACCAGGCTGGGCGGAGCCGGCAGAGCGGCCTTCCTGCCCTCCTCCTCGGCCAGCTGGACCTGGGCAGGCTGGCGACCTTTGGAAGTCAGGTGAGGACAGGCAAGGCACGCTGAGCCTTGGGCGCGGTGGGTGAGTGGGCACTTGGAGAGCCCTTAGGGTTGGGGGTCACCACAACATGAGGAACTGTATTAAAGGATCACGGCATTAGGAAGGTTGAGAACTACTGATGTAGAGTGTATTGTGATAGGACAGTTATATGGCAATCAGGGCATGAATCACTGTCACCAAAGCATTCTGGTCCAGACAGGGCTATAATAAATGCACCAGACAAATTCATGTTCCAGCAAGACCCATTAGTCTACGAGAATCTCCAAGTAAATGGACCAGAGGCAGAACCTATACCATAGTGAATCTTATGCATTTCCCCAAATTCCATAAACTCAGAAGAATCCTATGTCATAATTCAAGGTACTGCTCTTTGCCTCACTTGAATCAGTCCAACTGGAATCTAAACAGAAGTGATTTGATCAGTAAGAAAAACTGCAAAATTCTCTAGATGGCCTGCAGGTGCCTTATCTTGCCTGCATTTCCCTAAAATGATCACACTTTCAATGAACAGGGAGTCAATGGATACAGTAATTGTGGAAAAGTGTTAATATGTCATCACACTTCTTGCTATTGAGTAGGCTCCATCATGAGGTTGTACTTGTGCTTGGCTATGCTCACTTTTGCTTTTATGTCACTGTCAATCTTATCATCTTTTCTGTCACTTAATCCCCCACTTATTAAAAAAAAACATGGAGCTACTTGGAATTGAAGGTTAGAAAGTGAGATACCTCTGTATTCCAGAAATTGAATATGTCAGCCTGTAAATCAGAGCTGCCCACCAAATTGTTGGGAAAATTTCCAAGCACCCTCTGGATCCATCAGATCCTTGCAGAGATCCAGAAGGATACAGTCCACAATTTGATCAGCAAATCATCTGACTATAATAAAAGGACATTTGTAGGTTCTGTCTCTCATGTCCAGATCTCATTTCATCTGCTCTGAAGTAAAGAACATATTAACCAGGTGCCTGCCTATGTGCACCAAAGCTGCAATTGCTTCTGCTTATGCCCATGATTGTCATGGAGGCCATAAATTCATGAGCCATTCTAGAATTCCCTCCTGGGGCATGAATTTTGAAATTTTGAATTCATCCAACATCATAAGTCCCATAGATTATAGAGAGAGAAGTTCAAAAAGGGCCATCTCCCGACAACTCTTAACACCACTACTAACTCTAGCTTCTCTATGCAGTTCAGTTTAGCATACAGGCACTTGCAACTAATCACCTCTGGATCACTGCAAGGTTTTCACAAATGGAAATCTTTATTTCCTGAGCTTGATGTTATGAGTGCTGCAGAACCCGAAACCCAATAGTCAGATTTCTTAACAGGGCTATATCACTGAGCACGAATAGTACATGTTTCAATAGTATGTTCCATGTCTGCTTCCTCATGCACATGATGGATGGATACAATTTTATTGTATACAGAAACTGAAATTTATCAGATTCAGATTTCGTGGTGATCAAGGAATCTGACATATGGCTAACTAGCCCAGGTTGGAGGCAATTAGTTTAAAAGGGATTTACACTAACATGAGACTTCCTTCTCCTGTAATGGCTTATCCAATGCCCTTTCCTCCCCTCTTACCAGTTTCAATATATATTTTAAAATTTGAATCTATGTTGAATTTGCTAACACAGTTGACAAAAGGCCTAAGAAACAACCATCATAGACAGAATTTGTTATTTTCATTAGGTACATATTAATAGTTAGAACTGATGATGTTACCTAGTTGGGTAATGAAACATATGTAGGAAAACAACCAACCTCTAAGCAACAAGGACCCCACATAATTAATAATTTGTTGTAAGAATTAATCTGGAATTAAAAAGTATAAAGCTTATATTGCAATACCACTCTCCTCAGCTGTTCTAAAAACCTGAGATAACATCAGAATTCTATTTTGCATTCTGTCCGGAAAGCAGACTTACCAGAACAAACTTTTAATTAATTCACAATTTTTTTATTTTGTGAAGTAGTAGCAAAGAGGCTTGGCTGTTGCTCAAAATCAAGGAATTCATCAGCAAAGTAATAGAAGTAATTGAACTCTCAGTCTTAGTTCCAACCATGATTATATATATCAACTTGAATGAGCTATGTAATGACAATCTACTGGATAGAAATCTGGAAACAAATCCTGAAAGGGGAAAAAAAAATCTCATTTTGAAAATGAACAGAAAACATTTTGTTGAGTCACCCTTGCACATTTTGGATTATAGAGCTGTAGGACAGAAGAATTCTGAACTGTCAGCAGTGATACACACAGCCAGTTTTAGATATCATAAATGGACAGCAGTTGTTACTTATTTAATTCATTCCCATAATTTTAGTACAAAGAAAGGCATATCTTCTTGAATATTCAATAGGCTATCAAAACAATCTGAATAGTTGGAAGGTCAGGGTGGTAGTTTATCTTGTAATTTAATTGGGAGGTTATTTATATTTTTCACATTTCTAAATCATCTATTTCCCTTAAAGAGGGACTCTGGGTTGGGGGTAGAAAGGCTTGTCTTGGATAATCTATCCATATTTTTAAAGGGGATACATCATAAAAATACAACTGGGAGCCAGTGCAGCTCAAACAAAGTAGTACAACTGGGGAGGAACCACAAGCTTACCAAACTGGATGTTGCTGCATTCTAGATTATTACAGCTTCTGGATGGTCTTTAAGGACTGCCCCACGTAGAACATATTGCAATAAGACAAATGGGAGGTGACTAAAGCATAAGTCAGGGCTTTTCAATCTTTTCACCCATACTACCACTTTTGGGATATGGCAACATCTGAGTACCACGAGTTGCCTAGCAAGGTGTCGAAAACTTGATGACCCCCCCCAAAAAAGGAAAAAAAGTGATAAAGTACAGGTAGTCCTCGACTTACAACAGTTTGCTTAGTGACTGTTTGAAGTTACAATGGCACTGAAAAAAGTGCCCCCCAAGGCACAGCCGAGCAAGACACCTACCTGCCTGCCTGGTGGTGCTCTTCCTCCTATCTGAGGTTTTCATTGTGAGCATTACTGTTGAGGATTGGCAGCGGGGGTGGGGTGGGGGGTGTTTGGTTTTTATTCCCCCGTTTGCTGGGTAGTTGCAGCAGGTTTTGGTTACTTCACATGACCCTGGGACACTGTGACCGTCATAAATATAAATTAGATGCCAAGCATCTGAATGTAAATCACAAGACCCTGGAGATGCTGCAACATTCCAGCTGATAGGCGCTTCTTGTGGGCTCAGCAGAAGCACCAGGATCAGCGCCGAGCTACAGCTGGAGCCTGGCGCTGATCCTGGCGCTTCTGCTGAGCCCTGACAGCCCTGCAGCTCCAGCCGTCTCTCGCTCAGGCTTATGCGGTGCTGCCACCAGTTCAGCTTCCCCTCCCCCGCTACCACTTTTCTAGAATGGTCGCGTACCATCTGCCAGGTGCCAATGTACCACAGGTGGTACCCGTACCACTGGTTGAAAAGCCCTGATCTACTGGACCTTGGGCCAGTCACTCTCTCTAGTCCAACCAACCTCCTGGAGTTGTTCTGAGGAAAATAGGACAGAAGAGTATTATGCATGTTCGCTGCCTTGAATTATTTATAAATAAAGGCAGGATAAAAATCTAATAACAATCTGATAAATAAGTCTGAGCCTGATTTGAAAGTAGACTTAAAAATGACAAAGATGCTATGCTGGACATACAAATGAAACCAACTGATGTCTTATTAGTTAAAAGGAATATACAAATAACCAACCCAAAAAGTGACCTGGATGATATTCCTATATTGAATAGGAGATATTAGAAGTATCTTGTTAAAGTCGAACAATTTTGTGAAAAGGCACAAAAAAATTAAAAGAAATCAAATTCTAGGATATTATTTGAAGGGACCAGAGAAGTTAATACTATTTTGATCCAATACTTCTTCATGCTTCCTTTGCCCTCCTTTCAACTCTTTCTCAATTCAGTTAGCTCTTTCAACTGCACTAATGGAGCCTGGCAAAGGCAATAGAGTAGGATTTATCAACAAGAAAAGAATGCTTCTCCCTTATAAAGTCTTAATGTCTTCTTTTGTGCAAACTAATTAGAGCTCTCACTTTCCCTTGCAATGAATATTTTGGTAAAATGAAAAAAAAAGCAGGAATGCAAAATTCAGAGAAATTAATGGTTATGGTGCCATATTAAATCTTGACATATGAAGCAGATGTTAGAAAGAACTCTACTCTATGCTTCTATAATTAATTGGGTATTTATGAAAGAAGCGTTTTAGAAAACAAATAACATTAAATTGTGGATTAACCTTTTAATAATGATTAGCGGCCATGTGTTCATACCAGTTGGCAAAAATCTTCTTATATTTTGCTTTGAACCATTTTCTAATCTCTCTTGCTCCATAGCAGTGCAGTGTACCCTTGATTTAAAATAAAGCACACTCCGTTTAAAACTTTTCAGCGATGAACTATTCTACTGAACAGTAGAACCTGTTTGATCAGTTAAACCTTTCATTCCATTCCTCTGGCATGAGGCAACTTTTCAATAATTGCCTAATCAAGTTTTCTATAAAAGTGTACTTGCAAAGCAGAACACATGCCTAAGTTGCTATACAGAAGAAATATAAACAGCTTCCCATGTCATCCTTTAAATGAAGTGACATTAAACTTGCTATCAAGCTTGGCAACTTTGTGAAACAAAAGTGTAGAATCCTAGCATTTTTTTGAGAAATCTGAATGCCCACTTTTGTACTCTGTTTTTTATGCTTTCTTAGGGCTTTATTTATTATGCTTGTTACTTGTCACAATCAAATTCCTGGCAATTTACAGAATAATCCAATACATTAATTATCTGTAATATGATAATAACAATATAAAAACAATCATATAACAGAATACATAAAAAGTACAAAAACAATACAAAAAATCAATAAATGTATCCATTAAATGTACCCAAAAATCACAATGCAAATACTCTTCTAAATAACTCTGATATTTTTTGTAAGTGAGAAATGTTTGCTTTGATTCTTCCTTTCTTGTTCAGGTTCATCCTGTTTTCTATTTTATTTATTTATTTATTTTAATAAATTTATTTTATTTTTCCTTGTTTAGTGTAGCTATTCCTTTCCCTCACCCTTTCTCCATCCTATTTTTTCTTTATCACACTGCCATATAAATAAATGCAGGTAACTCTTACTCTACTCATGCAGCTATAAATAAAAGTCCCATAAGCATTTTTAGTTGCTATAGGATTCTACAGAATAGTTTTTTTAAAACTTTTTTGCGGGTACTTAAAATCTATACCAAAAATTCACTGTTTTTTTCTGGATATTGCTTAGTTTATTCCAAGTATTCATGGAAGCGGTGATGATGTATCTAATGTACTAAAAAAACTACTCCCCAATCAAGAAAAATGGTTAGATATCGGTCATTAAACATAAATTCTGCCACACCTAACTTATTTATTTTATTTAAAATGTAGAGTCATAGACCAAAAACACAAAAAACAAATAAACAAAGTAATGCAGATATTCCTTAAAAGCCTATTCATATCTGAGCAAAACAAGCTTAAGTTCATTAACCTCTAATCGTCTAATTCACACATGTCAAATTCGTGACGTCACGTGATGTCACACTATGTATCGGGACAGTTTTGTGTGGCTTCCGGATGATGCGTCCGACCCGCAGGCCGGCAGTTTGACACCCCTGTTCTAATTTCTACACTTACGTCTTCTGAACTATTGCTTTATTTGGAATGCTCCAACACTGGAGGTGTCAGAATCCAATTATATTTCATCTCTAGTTATTAACTATGGAAAACCCCATTTCTGCCCTCTTTGGATTCTGTCATACGATGAAGGGGAAGGGGGGGTGAACAAAGGGGTTTTATGGCCCTCACTTCCTTCAGTACAACTTCAAAGGACTTGAATGTGGATATCACCAAAAGGATTAAGCATAAGAATGGGGGCCATCAGCTTTGATCTGTTCCTCTCTGAAGTCTCCCTTTCACCGGCAGTGAGCAAAAGGGGGTGGAAATGTAGAGCCTGGGATTGTCACTGGGAAGATGATGGGGGTGGGGTGGGGCTACTGGGGACCCCTTAAAATTTTGAACTGTAGGGCTTGGGCCCCAGATCCTGTCTAGAACGCCTGCAACCATTTTCTTTTAATAAAGATGCCTGTTGGAAGAAATATTCCAAGAGTTCTGTCTTCTTAAGATGCAAAGTGGGGTGGTTCCTTACAGGAGGTTTTTAAGAAGAGATTGGGCAACCATTTATCTGAAACGGTATAGGGTTTCCTGCCTGAGCAGTTGGTTGGACTAGAAGACCTCCAAGGTCCCTTCTAACTCTGTTATTTTGTTATCTCTCATTTCCTTCGACACATTAATATAGGATTTTGAATTAAGTAGTGCATCACTAAATTTGTCTGAAACATCTCGGAAGAATTTTTGTACTTTTTAAAAGAAAAAAAAAGAAAAAAGAAAGAAGCAGAAAACTCTATCTCAGAAATATAATGCCAGTAATTTCAGGCATTTTAAAATATCTAACTACTTTGGACAATAAAACAAACAGCTGCTGATGAAGCTTATGATAAGGTTAAAATGGTTAGTGTGGCTGGAATATGAAGAAATTAATAACTGAGTTCCATAGAAAATAACAAATTTGTTCTGCTTCATAAAATTTCAAAGTCACAGCACTAATTGCCATTGAAATGAAACAGAGAAATAGATACCAAATAAATAATACTAAAAAGAAAATGAATTTAACAAAATGTATCCCTCCCAAAGGAAAAATAGTCAGAAAGAACAGCAAAACACCCCACATATGAATAGGGTTACTCTGGAAAGAGTACAACAGAAACAAATAATTAACAAAGAAAAATAACCATACAACATTGAATAGAAACAACTCAATATAAAACAGTTATTAAAAAGGATAACTAGATAATCAAAAGGCGACTCCACTCAACTAGATCTAAAGGTCTGGGGAAAAAAAAAGTCTATATTTTTAAAAGTAAGCAAACCCTGGTTTTTTCTGTGTTTTTTTTTTGCGAGGGGGGAAACCATTCAAGAGTACAGGGGCAGCCACTGATAAGGAACGCATTCTAATGTAGGTCTCACAAGATGGCAATATTAAAGTGAGGAAAACTGGAGCATGCTGTCAGTACGGGAAGGCATGGGATGCAGGCAGAGGTTGATTGGAACAGGCAGTCCTGCAAGTACCTCAGTCCTATGCTATGTAAAGCTTTAAAGGCAATAACCAGGAAACTTGAATTGCACCTGAACATCTGTTGGGAGCCAATATAGCTTGTGGAGTCACATGGGCACAATGAGCTGCTCTCATAACTACCTGCACAGTTACATTCTGGACCAATGGAATTTTCTGGACAGTTGAAAGGTTGAATAGAGTGCACTGGCCATGATGAGTTCTCTTGTAGTGAGTTGGCCATGACAAGATGGCTGTAAGTTGGCCGTGGAGAGCTGGACTTGATGAGATGGCTGCAGTAACTTGGCCCTGGCAAATTGTCCCATTCTGGGCTTGGCAGAGCAGAACTACAACTTGTTCTTTCCCCTTCAGATCCTCTCAGCTTCCAAACATTGGGAAAGAACCTCAATGGCTTCATTTGGATTTTCAACTGGCTTCACATATGACAGATGTGTATAGTCTGTATCGATGTACAAACAAAATGAACAAGACCAGAGCAGCAAGAACATTAATTGAATAAATAAATGCTGATTAAAAGCATCTGCCTGTAAAATAATGTATCCTACATGTAAAATTAATGGACCTACCATTTACAAGTACTTTGTAGCAAACATTTTTTTTCTCCCACAGAAACATCTCTGACAGAGGGAAACATGTTCTCCTGTCATAAAAACTCCCCTCTCTTGTGTAATTTACAGAAGTAAAATCCACAGGAAAGATGGGATAAAAATGTGAATGTAAGTCATAAAATAAGAAAACTAGGAAAGGGAAATCCTAACTTCACACATTTTACTTTTAGAACACTTATTAATCACCCTTAGAGCAAATATGGATGTTTTTAAAATTAAAAAATGCACATGCAAAAATATATACATTTTACAAGTAGAATTAGTTCATCTAATCTTACTAATAACTGAGCAATTCATATTGATTGAAATTATTTGACAAGTACTTATTAGTTTTAGCAAAATGGTATTTCACTGGAATGCAGATGGTTGATGGGAAATTTCAGCAATGTGGAGGAATTTTAAGTATAACTTGATCTACTTGAAAGATTGAAAGAGCAAAAAGATTGAAAGAGCAACAACAGCAACAAAAAACTCATGCAAGCTACTTTGGGAAAAGACAGGCTCAATATTAAGTTGCTTTTGTGACAAGCTAGCCTGAAAGTCAAAGTATGTATTATATTAAAATGCATTTCAATTTAATATGACTACTTTAAAAACTAAAGTAGTCTGCATGCACTGCAAAAGAAGTAGATTCAGTATCATCCCTACATGGCAGTTTCTTATCTCTCGTTAAATTGCTATAGAACAGAACACCTCTTTCGCCTCTAACAAAGTTAGCCATGGAACTGCAATTCACTTAGATTAATTGACCATTTTACAAAAGCAGATTTGGAATTGTTCCACACGTTGCTGATGGCTTCTGGAAATTAAAATGAATGACTTTTGTTGTCCTCTGTTGCAATTATTCTCCAATATTGTGAGGATGACTGCTTGCAGCAGGAAGGCTGCTCCCATTTTACAAAAAGAATCTTCCCAACTTGACTTCTCAGATATTTTGTGACTCCAGTTTCATAATTCTGTGAATATCCATGAATTCCAGTTGCCTTCAATGTCACTTTAGTTACAAAAGTGAGGTGTCCTGTGAAATTCTGTCCACTTATATAATACAACATGGAGAGACAACTTCATGTTGTGGTTAAGATGCTGGACTAGAAAGTGGAAGGCTATAAGTTAAAAATGCTCTGTAATTGGTTTCATATGATGGCATTGGTTTCCTTGAAAAAGGGGAGGAAATCCCCTCACTCTTGAAGAAGACTGAGTTGTGCCTTCCCTCAAGAAACAATTGCTTCTGAAGTATTTCCATCTAATGTCCATTAAGTTCATCCAGTTAAATTTATGTTTGTAGCTGCCTATATTGCTCTTCTGGTTAGCTATAATCTTTTTTAAATATACAGTTTTGATTTTTTTTTTGTAAGCTGCCATTAACTGCTAAAGAATCAGGTGGCTTCTAAATTGGGTGGATACATGGATAGATAAATAAATAAGAATTGCAGTCATTTTAGTAATAGTGAAAATATGTTATGAAAATATAATGTAGAATATAAAATACAATAAATAAAAAGTAATACATAGTAAGCAACAATAATGTGAGTGTAAAATATTAGAAACATTCTTATATTTAAAACTAAAACATGCATTGTAATACAATTAACATACTCAGTTCACCTACATTATCTGCAAGCAGGTTTCTTATCTCCTTCCAATAAAGAGTTACTCGCTACCACCTATTGGTTGGCTGAATTTTGGCAGCTCAGATGCCAATAAGTGGTAACCTTATTGTAAAAATAACTTGGTTAAAGAGTTCAGGATACATTTATGGATACATTATTATGGAGCCATACGTTCTGTTAACCTGTACCCAGTTACTTCAACAAGGTACGATATTTTATTGTATGAGACAAAGGCAGAGAAAAGTTTATATTATACTGTCAGTACTGAAAACCACTCAGGACCTAGGCTAATAGGAGAAATAAATGACAGGAGTTTCCTATTTTGAAATGCTAACAGTCTGTATTTCCCATTTCCTTGCAACCAACTTTGGACTCCCTAAAATTGGTCTGTGGGATTAAGAGAGCTGAATGGAGGGAAATAATGCGTTTAATCTGAAGATAAGTCAAAGAGTTAAAGAGTCTGCTCTTTAGAGTTTAGACCCACTGAGAAAGCTCAGAAGTTGTTTAAAATTATAAAAAATGGAATTCTAATTGCTATGGAAAATATTTGTGGTTGCCTTCATTTGGGAATTTATTGTGGTTGTTCTGTCTTAGATTTTTTCAAAAAGTAAATAAAGTTTGAGCATTAAGATTGATATACCTAGAGTACTAAATATCAGGGTTGCCTAAAACATTTGAACAAGAAGCTTCTCAAAGCATGCTTTGTGAGAAAAGCCCTTCTCTAATCCTTAAAGCAAGCATGGCTGTTGGCTGCTTCAGAGGCACTGTTTGTGCATGCATGGACAGCCAGCACTTCTGCTAAATTCTTCCAGAGGATGTGGCTTTGAGGAGGGGCAATTTGCTTGTAAAAAATAAAACAAAACCTTATTTCAAATATTTTGTACCACCTAACCAAATCTTTAATACCACCTCAACTGTTTTTCACCAAGTAAGGAGACCAGTTCAAAATACATGTCATTGGCCACATGGCATATGGAAGGGTTGCTCACTGGTGAGCAATTTGGAAATATTAAGATTTAATTTTGCCCACATACACACTCCAATTAAAAACAAAAATAACAACTGAGATAGATGAACACCAAAGGAAGTGCATATAAGCATTAATGGATATAGGTGCCAGATATTATCTCTAAGCATCGTGTTGAAGATACCAAGCATATGACACTATTCCATTGTCTTTTGTACATGGATCCCTATGAACTGCTTCTTGTAGATATTTGATAAACATAGTGGAATCCTATCACTTTTAACTGTTCACAACATTAGTGGCATGGGAATTTTATTTACATCATAAGCAAAAACACTAATCATAGAAAATCTGGGAGCTCTCCATACTTAATTCTAATAATTTGCAGAATGTATTTTCACAGAAAACAGCATCTAAGAAAACAGAACACAAGATGTAGAAATTTTCAAATAATGTATATTATATGTGTGCACAGCATTTTAATTTATCAAGCTGCTGTCATGGTCCAGCTTCAAATTAAGAGTCAAGACCACAAATAATTGACAGTTCTGATTTGCTGGTTTAAGGAAATAATATATTGTTTTTTATTTTTCCAATAATCTAAGTTAATATGAACCCCACTCGTGGGAAGTTAGTAGACAGCCTATCAAAATTATGCAGAGTAATAAAAAGATGCATCTGGGAACAGAACTTATAAATGAATTAGTTAATGTTTATTTGGCATCAAAAACCAAAATGTCAACTATATTACAGTATAGTAGTCCAAAATAGCCGTCTTAAAACATAGTAGAAAACAAAAAAATAATGAATCATTAATATTAAAATTATTTTTATTACATTTATAATTAAAGGGCAAAGCATACAAAGCAAAACTAAGATAGCACATATGTGACAGGGCAGAAGAATAAACAAAAAGCATTTTAGAAAGTAATAGGAAAAAAAAATCAGAGCCGTTAGACAATTAATCATCTTGCAGCAACACAGCAAGAAATTTGGTAGTCTTTCTATAAATATTTCCTGAGCTGTCAGCTAAAAGGAAGCAAGTGATCTCCTCATCTAATCCTTGCAAGACTTTGAATCAGATGAAGGTTATTAATTCAATATGCCATCTCATGTAAAAAGGCATTGCAAGAAAATATAATATGTTTGTATTTTCTCTAGGGGACATGGGCAAATTCATGCTACAACATTTCAAAATATAATGGGAGAAAGACATATTATAATATTGGGCCAGGGTAATGGATCCTATTTGGGATAGAAAAAAATGGTATTTTCTAAGTATTGTCCAAAACGGATCTCTGGAATACCAACTATTCCAGGGTTAAAAATTAACACATCCTGCATAGCTGCATTCTAAGTTTTAGAAATCAATCCTGCATAGCTATATTCTAAGTCTTAAAAATCAAGACTTAGATCCAGAATCATGGACTTTCTGTCCAAAGGGAAACAAAATGATCCATTTGATCATCTTTAGTAATGAGTCTATTGATCCTATTTCCTCTGTTCCACATTGGCAGTCTTTCTAGGTATGGAATCTTCTTATATCTAAGGCACAGATATTGATACAGCATAAGAAATTATTCAAGTAACTTTGTTGAAAAAATTTGGAAAATTTAAATACACCTATCAGTATTTAAACTTAACTTCAGTGATATTTAAAAGGGTGCAAACATGCTAAAAAAATGACACACCACCAAAGAACTCCAAAAAGTCTGACAATGAAAAATAGATGAATTTTAATCTATTCATTATTTACTAACTATATTAATGATGTTTTTCCTAACAGATTATGTAAATCTATGAATACGCCATTTTGGAGATAAATATAAGATATACATGTTTAAAATATTTAAATGTGAATGTTTTAAATATCTTTAAGGTCATAAACTGCATTTCTCACCTACAAATACAAGCACTTTAACATATCTCATCCCTACATGGGTATTTTGTGTATAAGTCTAAAGCATAGAAGTGGCATATATATAACCTACCAGATTAATACTGGTAATACTAACTAGTACTGTCACAATTTGAATAGTTTTTAAATAAACCCCAAATCTCATTTAGGCACCCTTTTAAGCCCCATCTTGAAATTAAAGAACAATTATTTTCTTTTTGTAGTACTGCCCCCAGTATTTTAAAGTAAATATAAACCATAAACAATCAATAAATTATCTATAAAATAAGCTTTTTTAGGGTTTGAAGACAGCTGGAGGACAATCTTGTGATACCAGGATTTCTAAAGAGAGCTTTGAAAATGAATTTGGAGCTAAGCACAGCCCTATATCACAGTTTGACATGACAATTAATCACCAACTAGTATTTTTGAGAATGATGAGAATGATGTAACTATAAAGATGATTAGGGAACTGGAGGCTAAAGCATATAAGGAACGGCTGCTGGAATTGGATATGTCTAGTTTAATGAAGAGAAGGATGAGGGGGGGACATGATAGCAGTGTTCCAATATCTCAGGGGCTGTCATAAAGGAGAGGGAGTTAAGCTATTCTCCAAAGCGCCTGAAGGCAAGACAAGAAGCAACGGATGGAAACTAATCAAGGAGAGAAGCAACCTAGAACTAAGGAGAAACTTCCTGACAGAACAATTAACCAGTGGAACAACCTGCCTCCAGAAGCGGTGAATACTCCAACACTGGAAGTTTTTAAGAGACTGGACAGCCATTTGTCTGAAATGGTATAGGGTTTCCTGCCTGAGTAGGGGGTTGGACTAGATGACCTCCAAGGTCCCTTCCAACTATTATTATTATTAATCATCGCACAGTCAGCCAGATGTTCAGACTGGATTTGGCATTTTGTCTACCTATCGAGTCCTTACCCAGGACCTGGGATAGGCAGATGTGGATGTTTGATGGTATTACAGATATCGTCGCAGGATGGAAGCAGTTCCTAATAAGGCCGCCTTTTGCAATTGACTAATAGCGAATTTGTCAATGCCAATGGTGTTCAAGTGGTGCTCCAGTTGTTTTGGGATTGCACCCAAGGAGCCTATGACTATTGGTACTACCCTTGCTTGCTTTTGCCACAGTCTTTCTATTTCTATTTGTAGGTCTTTGTATTTTGTTATCTTCTCCAGTTCTTTCTCTTCTATTCTGCTATCTCCAGGCACTGCCACGTCCACTATCCAGACTTTTTTGTCTTTCTTATCGACAATTGTTAAGTCTGGGGTGTTATGTTGCAGGTGCTTGTCTGTTTGAATTCTGAAGTCCCAGAGCAGTTTAATTTTATCATTTTCTATGACTTTCTCTATTTTATGATCCCACCAGTTTTTGCTTACAGGCAAATGATATTTTTTGCAGATCTTCCAATGCACCATTGTTGCTACTTTGTCATGCCGCTGCTTGTAATCAGTCTGTGCAATCTTCTTGCAACAGCTTACCAAGTGGTCCACTGTTTCTTCAGCTTCTTTGCATAGGCGGCACTTACTGTCTGTTGCTGTCTTCTCAATTTTGACTTTGTATGCATTTGTCCTTAAGGCTTGGTCTTGTGCAGCCAGAATTAGTCCCTCGGTCTCTTTCTTCAATTTTCCTGCTCTTAGCCATTGCCAGGTTTTATTATTATCTGCTTTCCCAGCTATTTTTTTAATGTATTGGCCATGTAGTGCTTTGTCTTCCCATGCCTCTATTCTGTTCTTCATTTGGTCTTTCTTGTAGGCCAGTTTGGTCTCTCCAGTAGTTAGTAAGCCTTCCTGATATACTAATTTCAGTGCATCTTCATCATTGTTCTTCAGATATTCTTCCAAAGCCATTTTTTCTTCTTCAACCATCTGATGTACTTGTAGCATTCCACGCCCACCTATTTGTCTTGGTAGATAAAGTCTATCAATGTCACTGCGTGGATGAAGGGCGTGATTCATTGTCATTATTTTTCTGGTCTGCCTATCCATTGCTTTTAGTTCTGCTTGAGTCCAGTCCACTATTCCAGCTGTGTACCTAATGACTGGGATTGCCCAGGTGTTGATTGCCTTTATGGTATTTCCTCCATTGAGTTTGGATTTTAAGATCTTCTTCACTCTCTTGATGTATTCACCTCTAATCTTTTTCTTGACTTCAGTGTGCTTGATGTTGTCAGCTTGAAGGATACCCAAGTATTTGTAGTACTCTTCCTCATCCAGACTCTTAATGTTATTTTCGTGGGGCATCTTGATTCCTTCAGTTTTCACTATTTTTCCTTGTTTGATAGTAAGTGTGGCACATTTGTCCAAGCCAAACTCCATTACAATATCTTGGCTATATATACGGACAGTGTTGAGCAGCGATTCTATTTCAGATGATGTTTTTCCATACAGCTTCAGATCATCCATGTAAAGGAGGTGGGATAGTCTGGCAGATGTTTTTGATGTTTGATAGCCATGTCCTGAGTTATTCAGTATTGTTGACAGAGGAAACAGTGCAATAACAAATAGTAATGGTGATAATGAATCTCCTTGAAATATTCCTCTCTTGATATTAACCTCTCCCAGCTTTTCACCATTGATCTGCAACTGTGTCTTCCATTGTGCCATCGATTTTTGCACAAATTTTCTGATGTTTCTACTTACTCCTGTTATTTCTAGGCACTTGATTATCCAATCATGTGGCAGAGAGTCAAATGCCTTTTTGTAGTCAATCCATGCCACATTCAGGTTGGTCTTCCTTCTCTTGCAGTTTTCCAAGATCATTTTGTCTATTAGGAGTTGATCTTTTGTTCCTCTGCTATTGGGGCGGTTTCCTTTCTGCTCAGGTGGAAAGAGATTGTTTTCAACTAGATGCTGTTGTACTGCATCAGCTACCACACCAGTTAGTAATTTGAAGTTGTTGGTAAGCAGGTAATTGGCCTGTAGTTACCTGGTGTTGCCCCTTTTGCTGGATTTTTCATTATTAGGTAGGTTTTCCCAGTTGTTAGCCACTTTTCAATTTCTCCTCCTTGTAGTATATTGTTGAACTGCTTGGCAATGAGTGGGTGTATAACAGTTAGATGTTTCAACCAAAACCCATGCAGTTCATCTTCACCTGGTGCTGACCAATTTTTGATTTTCTTTGCTCTTTTTTCTACCATTTTTGTTGTTATTACTAGTTCTTTCATTTCAACTTCTGTTTTATTTGCATCCACCTCTTTTAACCAAGCCGCATCCTTGTTGTATTTCTTTGGGTTATCCCATATCTGCTTCCAGAACTGCACTGTTTCTTCCTTGTCAGGTACTGACTGATTCCTTGCAGTTTCTCCATTGATGGATTGGTAGAAACGTTTCTGATTGGATTGAAATTGGAGGTTCTGCCTATAGTTTGCAATTCGAGCTTCATATCTACTGATTTTCCTGGCTATAGCTGTTATTTGTTGCTTTATTATTTCCAGTGCTTCCTTGATCTTCCTTGTTTCTAAGTGGTATTTCTTGATTAGGTATTCTTTGGTCTTCTTGTTCTTCAGCTTCTTTTCTTTCATCTGTTCTAGCTTGCTTGCATGTGATCTTAACTTGCTGATCTTATTTTCTAGTCTAACCTTCCATTTTTGTGGTGCACTGTTTGTTTGTTTTTCTTTTTTGTTGATTTTACATCCCAGGTATTCTGTTATAACTGCAGCTGTGCTGTACATTAGTTGGTTTGTTTCTTGCAGTGAATTGGTGCTTATACTTGCTATTGCAGTATTTGCATCTTTTAATGCTTGTGCTAGCTGTTTCTTTGGAACAAGCTTCAATGCAGGCAGCCTTATTCTGTTGTTTTTGTGCTGTTCTAGATGCTCAATTATTCTTTGTTTCAATTCTTTTATTTCTTTAGTTAGAGGGTTTTGTTCTTCCTGAGGAAGAGGTGCCTGGTTTCCAAATGAGAACAGTTGTATATCTCTACTGGATTCTTTCACTGCCAACTCCCCCTGGTTTGCCTCTACATTCTGAATTACTTCTTGTAAGGCTTTGATTTCTTTGCCCTGGGTAAACCTTTGCAGTTCGTCCAATTCTGTTTCTGTAAATACTTTATTTCGTGTTATAAATCGGCGTTGATCTGCTAGTCTCTGTTCTATTATTTCTGATTCTGGATGTTGTTCTTTCCAGAATTGGTGCATTCGTTTTAGATATCCTCGTCTTGTTGGACTTGATGTGTAGTAACAGATCATTATTTCTTCCAACTATTATTATTATTATTATTATTATTATTATTATTATTATTATTATTATTATTATTATTATTTTTTTCACAAAATTAGTTTATAGTATTATTACTATTAGCATGTACAACTCCCATGATCGCATGCTATTAATTTTATCAGGTGGGCTTAATTGTGAGTAGAATTCAATGCTACATGGAGAATGGCTTTTCATACATCCCTTAAAGTAAAAGAAGTTCATGCATAAATTCAGAAATTAGAATGAAATTTTTTTCATTTGTGCACTAAAAAGATACATGTTTTTATTTACCTTCCATAAACTATAACCTTATATTTCCTTTTTATGCATCATACTTTATTTTTTCTAGCTATAAAGAACACTGAGAGCATTCTGTTTGCATGGAGTGTCTAAGTAAACTTACCAATCCATAAATAAATTCACATTTGCAAGACTGAGACACATTTTTTTTATATCCTAATAATAAGAACTGTTTTTCACTCAATTTCAAATTTTATAACGTGGGTGGGCAGATTTCATTTGTGAAAGCTGATTGATCTCTGCTGACTGATGTCTAATGGATGTTGTTACAAATTCTCTAACCAATACTCATATTATCACAGAGCAGATAAATAAAAATCAATCTGATAAAATCCAGACTATAATTAGCACAAGGAATAATGAAAAGAGTCATTAATTTGGACAAATCAAGCATGGAATAGACTAAGGAAATATCTAGCTACATTATGAGCACTAACGTAGTGTCAGTGACTCAACAATGAATCCAGAAGAAAAAAAATACATACCAAAAGCAATTCAGTCAGGAAGACAAAATCACAGATTAAATATATAGATATTTGTCATTTAGTACTAGAGTTAGTCCTTGTTTAATGACCACAATTGGGACCAACAACCTAGTCATTAAGCAGTGTAGCTAAGGAAAATATCACAATTTTATGATCTTATTTCAGATTTCTTTTGCTTTACAGACCTGTGAATGTCATAAATACAAGGATTAGTAGCAAAGTTAGTTTCTCATGATAACTGCACATGGTCATTAAATGAGAGTCTGTTCTACTCTGTTCTGCTCCGCTCCACTCTCCACTCCATTATTCAGATAAGCTGATGGAGATCAGTAAAAATGGAACTTACCTGCTAGTTTATTATATTAAAGATATAATAGAAAGGAAACTAGACAAAAAGTATATCTGCCTCTAAAGCTGTCTCTAAATGTAAATAATGATGGCCTGTATTCCAACCAGCTGGAATGGAAATAGTTCAAAGCAATGGATCACAACTTTTTTTTTTTGACTGATAACACAGTACTCATGGATTTCCTCACAAAATATTTATCCCTGAGAGAAGGGTTTGTATACTTCTCAATGGCTGTAGTGGAGGAGGTAATCTTAAGCAATTATATGGCAGAATGTTCCCTGCAAATGTTCAACTTTCTGAATGGATGTTTTCTATCCACTTATTAACCTTTGTCTTTGTTTCTGCGATGATTAGTATTCTTTCAAGTTGGTCTGTAATCACTAACTATTAATTTTTTTAAGGTTACTGAACCATTTTGGAGCCAATAATTATTCTTGGGTGTGAAAATGTTGCTGACATTCCAACTTTATATTTTTAAACTTTTACAACAAAATGATAATTATGTAACTAGAAAGTCCAAGGGAATATTTATGGCCACTTATGTAGTCCTCATGTAAGGAAATTTAGGCAAAGAGAGAGGCGGAACAACTGTAAATAGAATTAATCTGACAGCAGAGCAGTCACAGTGGTTTGATTTCTTCCTCATCTGTAGCTTAATGAAATGACTAAGAGGCAAAAAGTTGGTAGAGGAAGGATTAATCATTAGTAATATATTTATAGTTTTATATATTGAAAAACATCCATGCAATCTTCTCATTGAGAGTATAGAGATCTAAGCAAGCTGGCAAATCAATGATTCAGCAATTACAGCCAATTCAAAACCTCAATGTCACAAAATAGAAAAAGCAAAAACAGACAAGGAACAGCACTCCAGTTATTTTCCCTATCCTTAGGAAAAAAAGCTGCATTAGCTTTATTCATTGAAATGTTGCCAGAAGAAAATAGGATTAAATTTCAAGAGAAAACCAACAGACTCTGCTTTCATGGTATTATCTTCTCTAATAGAAAGAAAACCAATTTGGTTGAAAAATTCAAAAGTAATTTCAGTTTAACAACTAGGAAATATTTATCAACTAGTTAGTTGGAGTAAAAAATATTTATCTTAAGATCCTCTGTAATCAGTGAAAAGAACTTGTTGACAAAATCTGTTATAAACTATTAAAGTTACAAAAACTAGTGTCATTATATAATAAGAAAATGTCCTTTTAATTACATTAAAAGGTTGATATTTGAAAACAAGACAATTCTCACCATTTTATAGGAGAGAAACAGCTGATAGGAAAAAATGGCTAACATGCCAAGACTTATTAATGAAGTCAAGAGAACAATTGACTTCAGAAGAATATAATGTTTAACGACGAGAAAGGTTTAATATGGATAAAAAGATAAATACAACTGAAAAACACAAATTGGAATTTGAAATTGAATTATGTATAAAGAACAAGTAATAGCAAAAATGTATAAACCTTTGTTAAGATTTACAATAGAAGAGAACATGTTAAACATTGTAATAATTGTAACATAGTTAAACATGAACTATTAACTTTGGATATAATATATAGATGGGTACTTGGGAGAGAATGTGGGTAATTGGTATTAAATTTACACTGTGTCGGAACTTAAGATAAATATTGTGAAGAAACCAAAATCTTTTTTTTTTTACTGGGACTTATGGACAATAAATCAGAACAGAATGAAAGAAAGAAACAATGATTTATGAGTTCAAAGATTTTAAAAGAGATAGATTAAGTGAGGGGCTGAACGGACTTACAGTATAACATCTAAGAGGAATAGGGTATTCTAAGATTTTTTGATTATCTGCTGAAAAGATGGTCAGAAGTTAATATATATCATAACTTTAGTTTCTTTTCCTTCCTTCCTTTCTTTGGATTTATCTTTATATAAAATTGCACACACACACAAGCACATACTTCTCTGATCCACTCTAAAATCAGAGATCTGTTTAGCCTTGGCAATCTAAAAGATATCAGCTAGACTCACTTAACTTGCTCTGGTTTTATGTATTCTAATTATTTTTATAATATAAAGTGAATATGTACTCTCTTGTCTTTTCCTTTAAATAACTGATCTTTTTAAGTCTAGGCTAACAGATTCTCACTGAAAGATGTTCTTATTTTAAGGATTTTATATTTGTATGTAATAACTCTTTAGATAACAGCTGTAAATACATTTGAATGAGACATAAGTACCCAGGAAAAGCAGATGAGTTTAATAACTATTATTTTACTCACACAATGAGCCAAGAGAACATATCATGAGTATTATTGGTCAAAATACATAAATCTCTACTATTTCAGTGTCTCCAAGATGTACCTACTGAGATTTTTTCCAAGCAAAAGATCTTAAGTGAATTGGTTTGCAGTCCAGGTCCTTCTTTAGTATACAGAGTAAACAACCGCATACTCTTAAGCATATGAACTTCCTACAAGGTCAGCATATAAAGTGTATTATTGTTATTTATCCACCTTTATTAGCAACTACAGAGGAAATATCAAATAAGAATGAATATCAGAATACATACTATATAAAAAGGCAACCATTCTATCAAATTATCCATCAAAGACTGACCTAATTTTTTTCTTCAATCTAAAAGAAACATTGTACTATCTCTTTTTTCCCCTATCACTAAACCTCAGTGGAGATTTAGTGTTTTCCAAGAGCATCTGTACTAAACAGAATTTTGCCAGATGTAGAAGAAAAAGATGGTTTTGCATTTCCTAATCATAAATGATATTACATTCTATCTTTCAACAGAATGTATAAAATCCCTAAAGAGTAGGACATCAATTACAGTAGGAACTGGTATAGCTAAAGGATTTCATAGGTACCTATTGTACAGGTAGTCCTCGAGTTAAGAGTGTAATGGAGCCTGCCCATTCCACTTGTAACTTGAAAAGTCGTAGAGCGAATCTCATACCTTGAACGAGATCACTCTCTTGCTCTTTAAGACACACGCAGCTTGTTAACCGCACATGAGATATCTCAGTGTGGGGAAGGCCAAGGAGAGCCTAGTGATGGAACAGGCCCCCAAGGCCTCCCCCACCCGCTAAGATATCTCATGCTTCCCCCTCCCTTCCTGCCACGCCTGATTCATCTAAAAAGATCCTGCTGCCACCCGGATCTGCCACGGTTCCTGCTGCCACTCGGATCTAAAGCTGGGATATGCTTCTGCATCCCCCCGCGGCCCAATCCGGGCTCTGGAGGCCTTTTTCAGGCTGCTGCTGCCTGGATCTGAGGCCGGGGTATACTATGTAGCCCTCTGGTGGCCTGTTTCCATGTGGCAGCGGCCTGAAAAGGGCCTCCGGAGCCTGCATCGGGCCATGGGAATGCCGTGGAAGGGTCCCCCAACCTCAGATCCAGGTGGCAGCAGCCTGGAAAAGGCCTCCGGAGCCCAGATTGGGCCGTGGGAACGCCACAGAAGCATTTCCTGGTCTCAGATCCGGGCAGCAGTGGCCTGGAAAATGCCTCCGATGCCCCAATCCAGCCTCCGGAGGCATGTGGAATCATTCACCAGCTTCGGTTCTGTTCTCTGTTGAAGAGAACAGAGGCCTAAAGTACCATGAGATCACACGAGATCAGCAGCGTGAGATTTCACCCCACTTAAAGTATCTTGTGATACTTTAAGCCTCCATTCTCTGTGAACTCATTGAAGGCCTGGAACAGCTAAGAAAGTGAAGGATCTTGATTTTCGCAGGATGTGTATTAAAGGCCTGGTGCCTAGGAAGACCCGGGGCAGAGATGGGGAGAGGGATGGAATAACCAGGGTGAATGTTGCAGTGCCACTGCTGTTGCTCGTAAGGGTGAACGATTGCTGTGGTGGGCAACACTCATAATTTCAGGTGTTGCTCACAAGCACTAGGGGGCGCTCATCATATAACTTTGAACGAGCGTTAAGTGAACACTCGTAACTTGGGGATTACCTGTATAAGGAAATGAAGAAAAGAATTTGAAAGGACATATAAAAGGAACTTTGATAAAAAATATGAAATCTTTTAAAAACAAGAAAAAATTGGATGACTTCACCATAAGCTTCAACATCAAATGCATTTTACTTCAGGAACAATCTTAAGAAATATTTCATCAGATATGCCTCCAGACTCAAGAAATAGGCTAAACACATAGCAAGAACTGTTCAATAAAGATAGGGAATTACCAAGATGATATATTTAAAAATTGCTGGAAATATAAAAAGTGATCTCACAAGAAATATCATAATATGGAATGGAATGGAACGGAACAGAAGATAACAGAATAGAATAGAGCTGGAAGGAACCTTGGAGGTCTTCTAGTCCAGCCCCCTCTCAAGCAGGAGAACCTATACCATCTCAGTCAGGTGAATGTCTAGTCTCTTCTTAAAAATATCCAGTGATGGAGTGCCCATGATTTCTGGAGGCAAGCTGTTCCACTGGTTAATTGTCCTCACTGTCAGGAAGTTTCTCCTTAATTCCAGGTTGCTTCTCTCTTTGATCAGTTTCCAACCATTGTTTCTCGTCCTGCCCTCTGGTGTTTTGGTGAATAACGTGACCCCCTCTTCTTTGTGGCAGCCCCTCCAATATTGGAATACTGCTACCATGTCTCCCCTATTTCTTCTTTTCTTTAGACCAGCCAAACCCAATTTACTAACCTACATGTTGACAGCTACAAAAACAAATTTGACACAACACTGGAAAAGATTAACTTTGTCAATGATTTCAATTCGGGACAGCAAAATTGGAGAAAGTGGCAAAATTGAGAGTATATATTCCTAATACTTTAATCACATTAAAACAGGAATAGCTACAATCTACCTCAGGTCTGCTGATATCAATCATAGCAGACCAGGAATAGACAACTTGGTTTCTTCCAAATATTTAAGGCTTCATCTTCAACAAACCCTAGCTAAGACAACCATTAACAGGGGCAAGAGGGCACCCAACTGCCTATTTCGGTCTAGCTACCAAAATCTAAGATTCAGTAAAATGTTGAAAATAAAGATATTAGGAATCATAATTTAAATTCATTTTATTTAAATGTTTAATTACAGATAAATATTTAATTACGGATGAAACCACATTTTGTGATAAAAACAAGATTCAAAGCGTAACAACCTGCCTTATAGGACCATAAAACCATGAAGATCATGAAGGCTGAGAAGGCTGAGATTGTCTATTTGAAAGACAGTGGTTGTTCTGGATCTGAGACAGGATTTTGTCTGCTTAAGTGCTGAATCACTGTCTTTTCACAACATGCAATTTTCCTTATAAAGCTCTTGTGGATGAAGAGTATTTATTCTGGGAAAAGTTTATCAACCCTTTCAACATCATTTCTTTCTATATCTTTCATCCTATTCATTTGGGTTCTTGATCAATGTAGTTTCAGAAAATTTCCAATATAATGTTGGTTTTTTAAAATTGTGTTTTATACAACTGGATTATGGTATTATGTGGATTGGAATTAACATATTTTGAAGCACTTAGCAAAGTTACTTGCTAACACTAAATTCATCCACTATGCTTCTATTTAATGAGTGGAAACTGAAAAAAAATTGGAGAAAAAAGTATTAACCAGAATTTTTCAATATAATTTTTGTAATAGAAAGGAATTGACCAGTCCTAATTTTCTAAAGAAAGAGATGGAATGTATATAACATTCCATGTGAGTGCATAGTTGTTACACAAGATAACCAGCTCAAAGATGCATATAATTGAAGAGTCTGCTCCAAGTTTTCAAAAGTACTTTAAAATAGAGGAGACTGGATATGAAAATGATGTATTTCAGTGAGGATCTGTTTTCTTTCATTATTTCATCCAAGCTCAGACGTTTCAGGTCACTATGACCTAGTATGAAATGTAAGATAGGAATCCTCCTTGAATCAAATCTTTTGAGATATTATTTGGTACAATATGCTTGTTCTGTTCAAATGCTATATTCTATTTACAAGCAGAGATTGAAATATCCAGAATAATAGACCAAACCAAACTCTGTGTAGCTAGCTACTTTCAGTTTGATGGACACATATATAAAAAAATTAGACTTACAGCCATAAAATTATCACTCTCATGATTAAAAACAGAGACTGTAATATAGTGTCTAGAAACATTCCTATGCATACAGCCAAGAGGATGTAGAACAGACAGGCAGAAGTCGAGCAGTGAACATTAACAAATCAAGACATGATGAAAATTCCTTAATCTAACAATGATGGACAAACTCAACCATAGTTTTGTCTGGAAACTGTAAGCATCCTAGATCAAGCTAAATTGAATAACATTAGAGAATTCCTGGAAGCTTGGGACTCAGACAAATCAGCCATCAATGGACACATAATAGATAACCTCATTTACACACCATTCAAAAGAGACAATAAAAAAAACCTAAGAAGGAAACAAAAAGACCAAAACACATCCTCTCCGGAAGCCTACACCCAGATAAGCAAGGATTTATTACCAGGCAAGCAACCAAGCAGAAAACCATACTCCCATCAGCACTGACAGGGCAAATTACTGTATATAAAGAGGGAGCAACTCTACACTTACTAACACTGATATTATCTAGTCTGATAATAAATTGTCTGTAAGCAAACAGCCAAGCTCAGAGAGCACCAAGAACTGCACAAGAAAGCAACTGCTTAGAAATAAATGGGAATATAACATATTAAAGATGTTCTTGCTCCCACATATTTTATTGTGAATGCATTGTGTTTATACTTATACACTTCCATATATTTAAGAATATATCAAAGGAGCATTGATAAAAATAACCACTGACAGGGAACAGCTGTATTTTAAAAATGTTTGGAATTCTAAATCAGCTCTTTTCCTCATTTCTTCCTGAGCTATATAAACCTTGTCCTTTCAGTTTGTTTTCTTTTTGTTCTCAGGTCACTTTTTCCAGTTACATAACTATTCTATTCAGTACATATGCTTCCAAGGAGAACAATGCTCATGTGATTTCATTTGTCGTAGTCACCAGATGACCAATGCTAATATCATTTTTTTCCCCTTGGGAGACTAATACTTTTAATAAATTGTGGCAGATGTGCCAGTCATCTAACTTGGCTGCAAATTATTTTTACAGGAATCTCACTTTTGTTAAGTAAGAGAAACAAGGTGTAAGCTAGATTAAAACAGAGGATAATAAGACACTATTTTTTGCACTTATTTTTAATTAAGCAATGCCTAAAGTATGTATGAAAGAAATCTAATAAATAAAATAAATGAATATCCTTAAATTGTTGGGTATAGTCTTACACAGGTTCTATAAGGAAAATGAAGTATTTACTTTATTATGGATTTATTAAGGATTATTTATTTTGTGCTATTTTTCACTGCCAAGGATTGATTGAGACAGCATAAAAATCATTAAAAAAATCCTATGTGGCATTTCCTATCATTTACCTCTTAATCATTTGCTTCCAAATTGTTGCTGGCTTTTTTTCTTTTATTTAAGTTTTTTTCTTTTGACATTATTTTTACACAGGTAAAACAATGATGTACTCTCATATGTCCCATCCTCACTTTCTATATATAAAATACAGTATATATAAAAGATATATTTTGTAGCATGTTGCTTTTTTGAAATATTTGTCATTACTGAAGACTAAACATAAATCACTGTGTAGGTTAATTATTTTCATAGTTATTGGAAGTTAAAAATGTTCTTCTCAATTCCTTGGGTAAAAATTTGGGTGCCAGTATGAATTTAGGCAGCTTTTTAAAAAAATTCTCTTTGTAACTATTAATGTTCTATTACAGATAGATTAAACAATCCATTGGTATATTATAGCATGGATTATTATTAATAATTTAGTTAATAATATCATTACAAATATAAGTTAGATTATTATAACTTTCTACTTGAACTAAGGCATTAACTATTTTATTAATGAAATCATTTTTGTAGCGTTTTTAACTTATTGAAGTTAATAGGTTATACAATATCTTTTAAAAATAACCTCATTCTACTTTTAGATTCATCCTAATCACAGATTACTTTTATATTCTCTGCTCCTGTTAACAGTTACATCATCATAATTAACTTCTTTCAATTTTTTTTTTTAGATTAGGATAGGCAATCTTTTGACCTCTAAACTGCCAGGTTGAGAATCAGAAGCTGTCCACGTGCACATTTATGTGCTACCTCATTAACATACAAGCATATACATATTCATTCCTTCATCCCCATCCTAAGCAACAAGCAACAGTCTTACTCAGGCTAATTGGTTTATTCATTTTTTCTAGTGTCATGGATTTTCTATGAAATCTTTCCTGTAGCATTTTCAATACAGAAATGCAGTTAAATATTTGAGTTGAAATTCAGACTTTATCTTGGTCAAACACCAGCACAGAGGTAATTTATTGAATGAATTGCATGGGTAGTGGGCAAATGAAATTCCACAGGAACTCTTAACATTCAGCTTAGTACTCATCCAAAGATGTTATAATGCAATTTATTTTTGACTTACTACACAAACATAACCATGTATTTTTTCTTGAAATACATCCACATATTATATCATGCCCAGAACACATGATGACAGTTATATGTAAGCACAGAAAGAAAGGGAGGCAATTTTAGATTTAATAGGGAAAAAAGATAGTTAAAAACATGGGTGGCATGGAGCAGGCAAAAGGTAAAATTTTCATTATGATATAAACTATTATTTTTCTCTGTGTGTCACAAAATTGCACTCAGGTGGTAGAGGTTGCATTATGATGTTGCTATGGACATTTTGCCATTTTGACAAAATCATGAATTTCTATGAATATAACATAGTGAAATTAGGAAACAGAATATCTGCTCATCTTTATATATTATATAAATTAGGTAGTTAATTCTAACATGGACCAATCAATTTGTTTGGCATATTACACACTTAACCAAATAATAGAGTTGGAAGGGCCTTAGAGATCTTCTAGTCCAAACCTCTGTGCAAAGAGGAAACCCTATACCCGTGGTGGCGAACCTATGGCACGCGCACCATCTTTGTGGGCACACGCACCATCACCCCAGTCCTAGGCCTTCAGCTGGGTTTTATAAAACCTTTTCACTTCCGCCACCATGTGCAAAAAAAAAAAAAAAAAGGTTCAATCAATCAATTTCAACTCCTCATGGGGAAAAAAGATCTCACAAAGTTGGAATTGATTGATTGAAATTTTTAGTCCCACCCAGTGTGCCACTACCACTGAAGCCACTCCCACCCAATGGGCTACACCCACCCAGCACCTGACGATACATAAGTGGGTTTTGGGTTGCAGTTTGGACACTCGGTCTCTAAAAGGTTCATTATCACTACCTTATACCATTTCAGACAAATGGTTGTCCAATCTCTTCTTAAATTCCTCCAGTGTTGGAACACCCACAACTTCTGGAGGCAACTTATTTCAGTTACTTTGTATTCAGATTTTCAGACAGTTGAGTCAGTGTCAACTTCTTTTGTTCTTAGAAAAGGCCTTTTAAAAATGTTAACACCAACAAATATAATACCTTATTGCAATAGAGAATATGATATAAAACATATGCATGCAACAACCTTAACTGCAGATATAAGGAGATATGCAAGAAACAGTACCTTGGTATTAGAATGATTTTGTTATTATAATTAGAATTATTTTGTTATTATAGAAATGGCTTTAAATGTTGAGATTGTATTTTTGTTTTGTATTTGTATTGAAAAAAGTTGGACTTTTTTTCTTTCTCTGCACTTTTTCTTTCTCTTTTTTTCCTAATTTTTTTCCTGTATTTTTATTTTATAATGAAACTTAATAAACATCTTATAAATCCAAAAGAAGCAGTGACTTGGTAACTCTTAGCACTGAAATGTTCTCTACCATGTTAACTGCAGCTACTGCTCAATTAGTGCACATAATTACATCTGCTTTATGCAAACTAAAAATAGAAGAATTTCCTTTTTTGGGGGGGGGGGAGGTCAGCATTCTGTAGGAAGAGAAGTAAAACATCTTAATAAATTATGGAAATTTATGTTGTGCTATGTGGGATTCTGTAGGAATCAGAATGATCACTTTGATGAGATTTACCATATCAACAGTGACATGTAAATCAAACAACGAATAAAGGGCTGTAATTTTTTTCTTTGTTCTTGCAATTTTAAGACATCTCTTCAGATCATGCAGGAGGTTCCATATGGACAATATAGGTTACTCTGCTTTGGAGACAAGCTACACCTGGACTGGCTTCCTGAAGTTTACACCCCCAAATTTTTGAAAACATCAGTCTGAGGAAGCATGGCCAATGATCCAAGCTTGAGATATTAAAACTTAAAGAAGCCTGCATTATAGTGATTTGTAATAGTATAAGCTGTTAACTGCATTCCTTTTCTTTTCCTCCATCTTTACGAAGCAAACACTTACTAACATGTAACATTCACATTGGTAAAATAAAATAAAATGCTCTTACCTGTCCATTTTTCTCAAGTTCCATTTCAACTATTGCCACAGGACTATTCATCTGGTCAATGTGTCTTGACTGTGTTTTTAAATCTATTCTCCAGCTTATGTTTTTCAAGCTATTTTCCCACTTGCTTTGATTTATCAGACTCTCATGAATTTTTGCTCGCTGGTTCTTCCAAAATTTTGCAATAACTATAGCATGATCGGTTGTGATTCCCCCTGGTTTCTTTGTTTGTGCAGTCAGAAAAGCTTCTAGTTGATTTGAATCCATGTCAGCTGAAGCTATTGACTGAAACAAAACGACAGTTTTACAATCTGCAATTCTACTTTCTTTGATAAAGTAAGTACAATTCTCAAATTATACATTATCCACAATTCCTTATTCCTCCATCAAAACAAACCTAGACTGAATTATCCACTTCTCAAAATGAAAAGCAACCATTTGTTCTTGGTTTAATGGGGATGGGGGGAAGAAATGAAGAAGACACAAATTTCACTGTTATACTGAGGTGAGGCCAGCACAAAATTTTATAATAAAAACACTAAGTTCTGACTCTTTAACTGTCTCTTACCTAGAACAGTAAAAAATGTGTTTCCTGGGTGACACTTAAGATCTTTAACGTTAGGGTAATAGGAAATTGAAAACAGCCCAAAAGAAAGCAACTGTAAATTAATTTTGTGCTATATGTTTGTTTGGATAGAAACCAGGAGCTAAGCTTGAGTGTGCTTTTACTTCGACTAATCCATAAATGTTTTCAATGGATTGGCAAAATGACAATAGCTTTTAAAATAATTTTGGGCATTAAACTGACAAAACATAAGAAGTATCTTATTTAGAATAAAATATTTCCTGAGGATGAAATATAAACATTGCAGATAAACCAAATGGGTATAAATTAAAACGATAATGAGCATATAGTACTATATAGCATCTGGTGAAAAGCATATAATAGAAAATGATTACTTGTAACAGATGTAATTGATGCATGCTTATAGTACTAGAAACCATACTCTCTACATATGATTTCCTGGTCCATATAATCTATAAAGTAATTATAATATGAAGAAAACAGAAGTAGTACTGAACTGATTGGGGATAATGATGACATTTAGCATAAAGGTTACTGCAAAATTGCCAAGAATGATTAAGATGAGTGAAATCATACAACAATTGATTTGACCAAAAAAAACTTCCTAAAACCCTTTTACAAATATGAGGCTAATGAAAATTGAGAGGATATATCTATCTATGGATAGTTATTATTTAAAAGTGCAATTAATAAAATGTCAACTAGAATATAACATGCAGATTTGTCAAGTCCAAGAAGATCCTAATATGATTAATGTGCAAGGTCAAAGCAGTCAGAAGAGAAAATAACTATTGCCCAAAATGAGAGAATTAAAAGTAATACAAACACTGGCAAAATTAATACAAAATAAAAGATGTAGCAAAATATTTTTTAAAAAATATATTACCACTAAGTAGTTATATAAAGAACTTGGCTAATTAGACCAAGGAGTGAAAGGTATATAAACATAGTAGAAAGAGTATAAAAAAGCTGAACAAATTGCTTATCATTACGAACAAAAACAAAGGCAAAACTAGCCTGCTCTGGGAAGGAATTTAAAAAAAGGAAATTAATAGAGATAAAACAAAATAAAGTACTATGCTTATCAACAGATTAACAAATTGCTAGGTATAGATGTCATGCACAAAGAGTTCCTGAAGAACTCAAAATATTAAATTACTGATCTTCAATCAAATATGCTACTTAACTTTAAATTCAAATTCAAAACAACATGTAACTTTTTTTCCAGAGGAAATCAGGAAATAAAAAACCAATTTAGGGCCTATGGTGTTGATTAATCAGAGATTCATGTAAAAAGCTCTGAAAGGATATTCCCAAAGCAGGTCAGTAACAATAAAATGTTAAAGATATATTATATAAATAAACAATAATTCATCACAGAAACTTCTAACTTTACCTAGCCACTGTGGACTAGCAACTTAATAAAAATGCCAATCCACTGGGCAGCAATTTCAGAAAAGCCCATGTGGCGCATTGGGACATTTGATAGCAAAGAAGAACATTACTTCAGCATATTCTTCCTTTTGTTCAATGCCCAACTTTATGTGAGAGTTTATCAGTGGTGGGATTCAAATATGTGAGCAACCAGTTCTCTGTGTGGATGCCGCTTCCGGAAGTCCATTCTGGGTTGGGTAACAAAAAACTAGCTACCGGTTCTGCTGAACTGATGTGAACAGGCTGAATGCCACCACTGGAGTTTATGTGTTATTGGTTTTGAATTTGAAAACCAATACCAAAATCCCCAATCAGCTATGAAGATTACGGAGACAAAATTAAATTCCATCTGACCTGTTTCCCAGGACTCTCACATCTATCTGAGATCTCCAGAAGTAGGATGAGATAGAAATGAACATTTAATTCGTCTAAATTTGAGTTAATCGCAAATTAACTACTGAAAATCTGCCTATCTTCCTTAAAGAAGAGAATTTAGTATTTCAATATATCTTCCCTGAAATATAGGAGCCTTTAGCGGAACTTTCAGCCACAGCTGTAGAACTATTTTTCCTCTAATCCTGGAGCATTCTGCAAGAACCTGGGAATGGGGAAATAAAGTATTTGCCTTAACTTGGATATAAGGCTAGAATTATGGTGTAGTTAAGGCTACCAGAACTGGGTTCCAGAAATCTAGCTGATCTGTATACAGCAGCAAGGTTGGAATTTTGTATCTCTCTTTTCTGTCATCCAGATTTTTCCAGCCCAAATCTGATTGTCCTAATAATCTACCTTCCTCTTCTGTTGTGTAAAAAAAAAAAAAAAAAGGAAGCCAGTAATATTTCTTTCCATTTTCTATAACGACATGATAAAGAAAATAAACATTGTTTCTTTTCTAAGACAGATTTTCTTGGCAAAAAAGAGAGTAAACCTGTGACAGTAAACTGGCAAGTTGATAACCTGATTCCTAATTATTTTTTATTTTAGGAGAAGAATCATAAGACCTTAAAACTAAGAAAAGCATTGTTTACTGCTATAAGAATAATTTTGTTATAATATACTTTCTTTGGTTCAATAACAGCCTTCTGATAAATGTCAGTAGAATATGAAAATTCCAAATGCTATTTCCATTACGAAAAAAAAATCATGATTAATAAAATGGCTTCCTATAGCCTAATAATTTTATTACAAAACAAAAATGGGCCTAGTATCTGAAAACCAGAGAAAATATTTATCTACATTCATTGTGTTCCCTGAAAAACACAAATAACACGTGTGTGACAATTTCAGGTGGAAAACTCCCATTGTTTCCAGAATAGATTATTACTTGTCAACAATAATAGTGGTGTTCTAAGAATGTTTTTTTTAACCACAAGCCATCTAAGCTTTTTTCTTAGCAATTCTTCAAAGCTGTGGATCAGGGGTAAAAACTCAATTTTATTGAGGGCCGCATCAGCATTGCGGTTGCCCTGGGGGGGGGGGCAGGTGGGTGTGGCCAGGGTGGGTGCGGCCTACTGGGTGGCCGTGGATGGAGTGGGTGTGGCCTACTGAGTGGGCGTGGCCAGCTTTACATCGTTCGCGTCAAGGGTGCCTGTGGGGGCCTGGGCAGGAGTGGGACAGATCTGAGGGTCTCTGGCAAAACGGGGTGGGACCAGGGCAAGTGCCAAAGCATGGTCCACTGGAGGAGCCTCACTGTTCCTCTCAGGCCATGTGGGGGGGGCAGATAGTGGTGCAGGCTGCCCGGAACTCTGGGCAGCAGAGGTCAAACACCCAGCCTGGCTCTCGAGCACCCGCGGCACCAAGCCCACCCCACTTCCCCAAGGGGGCCTCCATCTGCACTTACCTCCTCCTCAAGGCTCCTGCTGCTGTGCTTGCCCTCCTTACCCAGGTTGCTCATGATGGGTACGAGGGTAAAGTCAGAGGGAGGCCCATTCCATCTCCATGGGAGGAGACCCAGCTTTGTAGCCAAAGCTTCCTTAGCAATAGGATGGGAGACCCCCAGGATAGGCCAGGAGGAGGGGGCAAGGGGATGGTGAAGGGGCAGCAGGGCAGGACTAAGGCAGGACTTCCCTCAGACCCTCCCTCTCCTTTCCTTTCCTTCTTTTCTTCCTTCCTTCCTAAGTACAGAGTGGTGGGAAACTATTTGAGATGAGGGAGGGAGAAAAACAGGCAAGAAACACAGCTGGGGAGATGTCACCCTTCGTGAGGAATGAAGAAATGCACCATTGCCTGGAAGTGGCCAGCACATGGCCCTCACCTACTTCACATATCTGGCTTGGTGGGCTCTGGGGGATAGGATGCCATGAGCAGCATGAGGTCATTATCTGTGCGACACCGCCCAGCCCCCAGCCTGTCTGGTATCAGCAGGCAGCGGGATGCTCTCCTCACAGCGCCAAGGCTGAGCCAGGCGGCGCAAATCCAAAAAGAAGTACGACACTGCCCAGCCCCCAGCCTTCCTGGTCTTGGCAGGCAGTGGGGCACTTCTCACAGTGCCAAGAGATTGAGCTGGGTGGTGCGAAGCTCACCAGCTTTGCACTTCTCATCAGATTCACACTGCCCGGCTCAGCCTCTCGGCGCTGTGAGGAGAGGACCAAGCTGCCTGCCAAAACCCCTCCCTCGGAGCTCATCAAGCCAGATATGTGAAGTAGGCCAGGGCCATTTGCTGGCCACTTCCAGGCTATAGTGCATCTCTTCATTCCTCACAAAAGGTGACACCTCCCCAGCATGCACCGGGGGGGGGGGCGATGCGGCAGGGGCTGGTTCCTCACTGTTTCCAGATGGCCTTGTGGAGCTAAGACTGAATGCGTTTCAGCATAGATGGCCACCACAAAATTGTACATTGGCTCCCTCCTGGCTGGCCTGGGCCAGGGCCAAGGCAGCAGGGGCCGTTCCCTCAGTGTTTCCAGGAGCCACATGAAACCACTTTGCGGGTCGCATCTGGCCCCCAGGCCTTGTGTTTGACAGGTCTGCTGTAGATTCATGCTGATCAGAAATAAATTGAAGTCAAAGGCTCAGAGAAACAGTACAATTCAACTGCATGTATTATGGTAATTGCTAACTTTCTGATTCTGTAACAGTCAAGAAAAACTATTTATTAAAAGTATTTGCTTAGGACTTAGCAGGAAAAACAGTCATTCTATCAAAATATTTTAACTGGAAGTCTGCCAATGCAATCATCCCAGCCTGGTGCGCAGGCACTCTTGGGTGCTTTGTTATATGCCCTAGGACAGGGGTAGGCAACCTTGGCTCTTTTATGACTTGTGGACTTCAACTCCCAGAGTAATAAAAGAGCCAAGGTTGTCTACCCCTGCCCTAGGACATCACTGTTCTGTGAGCTGTGCTGGGTCTTGCTGGGCTTCAGGGAACAATTCAAAGTACTGGTTGGCACCCATAAGCCCTACCTAGTATGGTGCCAGTTTACTTGCAAGACTATGTTTCCCAAGTCAGTTCTACTTGCTACACCAGAATTGGCAGTTAGCATACTCCAGATTCCTTCCATTAGGAATTGTCAGCTTGAGTGTCCTAGGAATTGTGCCTTCTCTGTCGCAGTGCCAAAGATCATGCCCCCAACCCTTCTGACTTTTCACAAAGCACTGAAGATCTGGATGTTCCCTCAGACAGTAGGGCTGGGAGGTTGGATCAGTTTGGTTTGGTCTGTGTGGACTACGAATGGACTTTGTATTTGGGTGTATGAAATTTTTGTTTGCTTATTATTTCAATCTATATAGTTTCTCAACTGAAATTCATGTCTCTGGATAGTTAACAATGTTAAAAGAAAACAGAACACCTCCCTCCCAAACCTTCACTCCAACACACACAGAAATATCAGCTAGGGTAAAAACAGACATGGTGTTAACTAAGTCTGCTCTAATGCTATATAAAAGAGTCCTAATTCTAAAGAACAGGCCAAGCCTCTTTCATTACACTTTCATCTGGTTGCTGGGTTCAGTATGTTTGGCAGCACTATTTGGGCTGTGAGAGAGATCTGAGCTACAACTTCTGCAGTCATTGCCTTTTTAAAATTTGTTTAAACAGGTTGGACAACCAGCTAATTTAGAGAGTTGAACGCCCTGAAATTGAACAGCCCTCCTTGGCATAACGTATATAACTGACAGGGCTTGGCTCTTGAGCTTCTGTAGCCTACATGGTGGGGAATTCACTTCACAATGACTGCTGCTCCTTAGAAGACATGGCTGTTTGCTAGGCAGAAGGTTCTTTTAAGAAATTTATCATAGAATGCAGAGTGCATAAATATAGCCTCAGCACACAACTGCATACAGTTGATTTCCTCTGTTATCCTTTTGGATAATCAAAGCTGTATGTATGTAATGATTTCTCACAAGAATCAAATTCATTTCTCAGACTTCATCTCTTCAACAACATTTATCTGGACTACTATTATTAGGTAGCAGGTAAGAGAGGCAAAACTCTTAAATCATTCTGCCACCAGAAAGATCAATTAGAAAAAACATACAGATGCACCCAGGACCATCCCATAGTAAGTGTACCTCTCACTCACATCAAGACCTTTTCTTGAGCTCCACGGACGCTTTCACAACAGCTGCATCTGAGCTACATAAATCCAGGCAAACACTAGAAGCACTTAAAGATGAACTCTTTGCTGGCATCTAGTGATCAGGCATTGACAGGATAATAGCCCTTTGGAGAAAACACTGATTGCATGAGGCACCCAGATCTTACAAACACCACTGCAGCACACATTACGTATGGCAATGAGTGGCAGCTTTATCCATAGTTGGCAATGTCTGAATGCTAGCCAGGGGAAATCACCAATCACTGCCTTTATAATGCCATGCAGAGAAACGATTAGAACAGTAATAGTTCATATTAAGGTCATGCTGGGTGCAGTTTATGCTGACCTTCTTGTCTCTTGGCTTTGGGATGAAAGAAAGCCTGAGAAAGCAATTGAATGGATAAGGTCCATTCCAGGGTTCTGTAAGAACATGCTCCAGGCCCTTACATGATTGGAAGCAATCCAGCCTCTAACGCACATAGCATGGATATCTGAGGATGAATACCTGAAGACCATGCCGGATTCTGCACTTCCCAGGGTCCCTAGACTTAGCATATATAAATCCACTTTTCATGAGCACACAACACACACACACACACATTATATTCATCTCTAGGACATTAAGCATTAATATAATTAAATAATTAGAAATATTAGATACGTCAGTATAATAAAGGTGTGTGATACTGTTCTATTTATTTTATTAATGAAACAAAGAATGGAACCTAAAGATACGTTGGATGCTATTAGTATACAGATCAACAAAACTTCAACTTTCTTTTTCTTCTAAACTGATTTGGGAGTTGTGATTCACCAGCCCTGATATTTAGGATCAACAGTGTTTTGTGTGAAAGGTTCAATTTGAAGGGGAAAAAAAAAAATAATCCTAGCTAAGATTTTGTCAAAGCAAAAAATAGTATTCAATTGGCAAGAGAGGATTTTCATATTGATAACAAGGCTCACCACTGTTATATAAGCAAAGCCTAAAGGTAGACTGGTCTGCCTTCTCAGAAGAGATTGAATAACAGAATAACATAGTTGAAAGGAACCTTGGGGGTCTTCTAGTCCAACCCCCTGATCAAGCAGAAGACCCTATACCAGAAGTAGGCAACCTCGGCTCTTTTATGACTCATGGACTTCAACTCACAGAATTCCCGAGTCAGCTATGTTGAAGTCCATGAGTCATAAAAGAGCCGAGGTTGCCTACCCCTGCCCTATACCATTCCAGACAAGTGGCTGTCCACTCTCTTCTTAAAAGTCTCCAGTAATGGAGTACCCACAGCTTCTGAAGGCAAGCCATGCCACTGGTTAATTGTTCTCACTGTTAGGAAATTTCTCATTAGTTCAAGGTTGTTTCTCTCCTTGATTAGTTTCCATCCATTATGCAGTTTCCATCCCATTAGTTTTTATTTAAAACATGTATAAATGTATTTATAAATAAAACATTTAGGTTTATTAGTATAGGAATATATTCGTTTCCATACATACCATTGTGACTGGTATCCTCCTGCACAGTTCCAAAACCTGAGTGGAAGATTGACAGAATCTACAGCTCTGAAATGTCTATAAATAGCCTTTACATTTGAAAACAAGTTATTTAATGGATTTCTTGTATTATCATTTCAACAGTATTCCTAATAAACCATAATTATAAAAACTGCACATATAATTGTTTCTTGTTGTTCTTCTTTATCCATATTGTTTGAGATCACCTTAGCAACAATCTGTTCTGAATATTATACTTTTTTATGGAGACTGTATTCATAGGAGGTGGCAGTTTTAATATTGACTTGTTTAAACTGATTAGCAGTTCTGCCCTTAGTTCAACTTTGCTTAGTGCTTCAGCTCTCCTTTTTTGGAGAAAGCTAGTATGATCAAGCTAGTTATGCTACATACAATAAGAGCGAGGTTGAATGATTACTGTACTATAGTGGGTTTCACATAAGGATATCTTTGAAAAGCATCTAAAATTTTCAAATGAGGCAGTCAAATAGTATAAAAGGGTCAACTCATATATATCACTTCAGAGTTCAAGAAAATTGTATTGGCTATTAGTACTGCTTTTTTTCCTTTAAAGTGTTTATATAAAGTCTCTGTAGGAGAATGGGTGGCAGAACCTGGAAGTAGAATCAAAAGAGATATCACCCTAAAGTTGCTACAAAGCCACAAATGGACTACGTCCAATCTCTTGAATTCTATTGATCCTTATCTAGCACCAAAATAGTGCTAACCATTATTTGAAAGCAGTCTTATGCATAGGTATGAGTATTAATAAATCAGTTTAATTGGAATTTCACATGTGGTCCTGCTCTTTAGTGCCTGATGTTCTCCTATATGAATTTGCTTGTTAATTTTCAGAGGCTTTTTTATGGGTGTTCTTCTGAAATCATTTATGTGCCAACAGTCTCAAAGTTCCTCTTAAGTTCAACTCTTAAGATCTTTGCGCTGGGGAAGTTTCCATATTTGAATCCTTACAGTAGTCTGAACAAAGAAAACACTGGATGAAATGGCTCACTTCTAATTTACTTGCTTGCTTGCTAATAGTTATATCCACCTCATTCCACAGATTGTATGGGGGTTCAGTTTATCCAGGCTGGTTTGAGTATCTGAAAAAAAACAAACACCCTTTTCTTTTGAACCTTTAGGGTAAAGCCTTAACTGTCTTTTTCTTCATTTACTAAGCCTTTCACTCTTCTCTTTGCTACTTTTACTACTATACATTATTTAAATGTTATTAATAATAGTCAAATCTTTTCAATAGTTATATTGATCCCAATAAAAATGGAAAGAAATGGGATATCATTATTAATATTACTTTATAATAACTATGAGCAAGCATTTTGAATTCTTTTTCCAAGAAATATCAAGAAAACCAAACAAGGCATCAAAAGGGAAAAAAATTGGTTATAAAATCCATCTCTTAAACTCTTAAAACATTACAGTTTTAAGACTGTAGAGGAAATGCTTGGCAAACTGAATGGGATTATATACTGCAAAATGAACAAGATTTCAGTTTGCAATGATAGCTGTAGGACTGAATTACTGAATGTGATCAGAGAATTTTTTTAAAAAAAGAAATCAGATTTGACAGTTCTTTATATCTATCTTCATCAATGAATCAAAACCACAATCCACAGAGAAGAAAATATTAGAAATAAAGAAAAAGGCTATATTTCCAAGATTTGCAGTAGGATAAGAACAATAAGTGCCAAATTGGGTAATACCATCAAGAGGTAGAAAGGCTTGTAGCCATACAAAAAGTTAAGACTTTATTGTCTGGTGGCAGAGTATTTTCCTCTAATTTTAAAATTCTCCTACACAATTGAATTCAGTACTCTCCAAGTTAGTTTCCACAGGATGTTTCTGTGGAGCTCTCTCTCCTACAATTGTTAGCATGTTAATTAAATGTGAACTTTGTTATCAGTGATAATAATTGAATGTTCAGATTCTGATGATACCACTGGTAGCATTTACAGTAATTCTCTTAATTATCAGGGTGGAGGAATGAGGATGAGAAAATTGAAGAGGGAGATAGTCATTAGGGGAAGATCAGAGTAGTGGCAGGAAGAGGGAGATATAAGAGGAGGGATGTGGGATAAGCTATTATAGGGAAGGGAGACCTTAGGCTCAGGCTATAGCTTTTAAATGCCAGGTCCATCTTAATAAAAGTACTTTAATCCAGAAATTAAAGTATTGGTGAAAAGGTAGACTAAGCATGTATTACTGAAACCTGGATGAGGTTATAACGTTCCTTAAGTTTTATTTCGCAAAGCTGTTCAATCATTGTCCCCGATTAGTTCAAATAAAACTCTTTCACATAGAGATATATTAACAGTTTATTTATTTTAAAAATACATTAAAATCAGTAAATCCAAATTCGACTGTCCCCTTAGTCCATCTTAAACTTTCTTAATTTAAAATCTTGGCAAGTTTTTTTGCTTTTAATTATTTTTAAATCCTTTAACTTGTTCTTTTGGTCTTATCTTTAATCTGGGGTGAAGTGATCACTCTACTGGTAGCTTAATTGCTCTGACGAAATAATATTCTTCCAAATGTGCTTAGGAAAGCGCTTTTGCAAACTCAATGCCCCTTTTGCAGGCTACTGTATGTTCTGACCATGAGCTCCTTGATTCTTTTGCAGCCCTGGTACTTAGACTCAAAAGAAGCCTCAGAACTTCTTTAGATCTTCCTCATGAAGAGCAGCCTTTCAGAGAGCAAGTGGGAAATCTTCCAGCACACATTATCTGGAGAGATACCACTGGACCAGACTTAATGCCTGCTCACTGATCTTTGCTGCAGTTTCGCCTTTGCTATTTTCAAAGCATTAAAAAAAAAAAAAACAACAACCCAAAGAGAGGAGTACAGAAAAAAGAGCACAGAGGTGTTTTTTTTTTTTTACAAAATAAGGCTATTTCCGGGCGAACTCAAACTTCTCCCATCAGGCTTATCCATCCACAGATTTCAAATGTAAGACTCTGCATTCGAAGTATTATTATATCTGTGAATCTGATTTTGATGAATAATGCAAAATGTAGCTGGAGATGCTGAAGTTGTATTGCTCTGGCATGAGTTCTTGGTTTTGTGAAAACTTTTATCTTTTAAGATACCTCTTTATAAAATCAGATAAATTGGTATCTTACTTTGGCTGGAACCCACCTTCAATAGAGACTTTGCTAATTCCTGCTGAAATATAGGTAATATCTCATCTCTTGTAGTAACATGAAGGAATTGTACAATAATGATATTGGAACTAGTAACAGTCTTCCTTCTCATTAAAGGAAATTTTTACTGGAATATAGGATCTTAATTTACTCATTATCTAATAATTAGGTGACTAAAGAATGGTGGAAGACACACACTTTCTCAGTCAGGTATGATACTGGCTCTCCAATTAAATAAGTCCTAGACTTATGGTAATTATTTAATGATCATTCGAAGATATGATGGCCTCAGAAAAGGTGCTTTATGACCTGTAAAGCATTTCTGTTGAATCTGGGTGCTTGGCAACCCGTTTGCACTTACGACCTGTTGCCAAGCAGTTCACAATCATGTGATCATCCTCTGAAATCTCCTCCGCCAGATTCCTCAGTAAATCAATGGAGAAGTCTATGGGGAAGATTGCAGGCTGCTGCTTGCCTGCCAGGAGGAGGGCTGAGGGCTGGCTGAAAGAGCTGCTTGCCAACTCCTTCAGCGAGTTGCAGGATGGAGCACATATTTTCAGGATCTGAGCTCTCTTTCTCCATATCATCAAAGGCATTCCCTTCCAAACGAGCAGAGAGCCAATATCCTCCCGGGATGTGGGTGTAGAAACTGAGCTTAATCCTGAAGATTCCCTTCTGTGCATAGAGGGGATCTGGTCTCCTTCAGCAGGTGAAAGAAACATAACTCAGATCCTGAATTTTGAGCTCCTGAGTGGAAGGGCAGTATGGTAAGACGTACAGGGTAGGTAGGACCTGAGAGACCCAGCTTAGGCCGCACATTTCTTTTCACCCAGAGCTGAGGATCCTGCTTGGATTTTGGCAGAACGGATTTTCAGTTCCTGAGGGGAGCTTTCAAGGTTCTCTCCCACCCCCAAGAGGCATTCTAGGCTTCTTACCATTTAAAGACCATAACCAGGACTGATGGAATTGTAGTAGTTGAGTGAAGTAGTCACATGACGTCTCATTTAATGACCACTTCATTCAACATCCAAGATTCAGTTCCGAATTGTCATTAAGCTAATACTACCTGTATAGCAATGTTAATACATTTCTGTGGAAGAGAGAGAGGAGGATGGTGGGAATAAATCAAGTTGTCCCCTTTTAATGTTTGTTATTGTGTGGCTTTCCAGGTTAATGGTTTCATCAACTAGCACTGCAGCGCTTTATATAAAACCATTACCATAAATTAATTTTGATTGATATGGTTTACAATGTATTTAAGGCACTATTGTTTTTACAGCAGTAATTTAGTCAAGGAAAGTGAAATATCACTTTGCATAATTTGTTGAACTCTCATGTAATGCATATATAATTAATGGTATTACCACATGGAGATGAGGCTTTAAAAATTGAACTAGAGTGAAAATGAGCAATTTGAAAATTTGATCAGAATGAAAATTAGCAAAATCAAAAAAAAAAAACCTTTGCTGAAAAAAACAATTGCATTTGAACAAGCTTTTGGGGGAAAATGTTTGACACTGTATCTTAATGTTTTTGTCTTCTTTCATTTGAAATGCTAAAAATAGAAGACAGGTCAGCTCATGTTTTCAAGACACAAGAGACAAAACATGGTGCTTGGTTTGTCTAAATTTAGCATATAGTCACTTGAGGTTAATATGTAATTACTGCATATTTTAAAAGTGCTTTTTATTGCACAGTAACAGATAAAATATTGTTTTTTTTCATAATACAATGAAAAAAAATTATACTATTCCAAAAAAGATAAGAAAAGAAGATAACTTTCGTTATATAACATAAATACAAGAGCAACTATTTGCACTTACAAAAAATAATGGGCAAAAATGCTGTTATTATTTTCAGACATAGCTAAACATGAGGACCAATGGGATATATTACAAACCTCATATTTCTACTCTTTAAGGATCTGCAAGTTCTAGTAATAAAAGTCAAGGAGCACAGTGAAAAAAAAAAGGGCTATTTAAAGATAAGAGATCCAACAGTCCAAGTTAGAATACACAGTGAAGATATTGCAGTGGTTGATAGCTTTTGCTTTTTAGGATCAATCATCAACAATAAAGGAACAAGCAGCCAAGAAATATGCTACAAACTACAATGTGGTAGGCAGCCATCAAAGCCTTGGAAAAGATATTCAAATGCTATGAAGCGTCTGTATCTATAAATATTAGAATCATGGAAGCCATCCTATTCCTTGTGACATTCTATGAAAGCGAAAGTTGGACTCTGAGGAAGCATGATAGGAAGAATATTGATGTTTTATAACTTTGGTATTGGAGAAAACTCCTGACAATACCATGCACAACCAAGAAATAAACAAATAGATAATAATAATAATAATAATAATAATAATAATAATAATAATAATAATAGAGAAAGTCATAGAAAATGATAAAATTAAACTGCTCTGGGACTTCAGAATTCAAACAGACAAGCACCTGCAACATAACACCCCAGACTTAACAATTGTCGATAAGAAAGACAAAAAAGTCTGGATAGTGGACGTGGCAGTGCCTGGAGATAGCAGAATAGAAGAGAAAGAACTGGAGAAGATAACAAAATACAAAGACCTACAAATAGAAATAGAAAGACTGTGGCAAAAGCAAGCAAGGGTAGTACCAATAGTAATAGGCTCCTTGGGTGCAATCCCAAAACAACTGGAGCACCACTTGAACACCATTGGCATTGACAAATTCGCTATTAGTCAATTGCAAAAGGCGGCCTTACTAGGAACTGCTTCCATCCTGCGACGATATCTGTAATACCATCAAACATCCACATCTGCCTATCCCAGGTCCTGGGTAAGGACTCGATAGGTAGACAAAATGCCAAATCCAGTCTGAACATCTGGCTGACTGTGCGATGATCCATAATAATAATAAAGTTGGAAGGGATCTTGGAGGTCATTGAGTCCAACCCCCTGCTCAGGCAGGAATCCTACACCGTTTTGGAAAAATGGCTGTCCAGTCTCTTCTTAAAAACTTCCAGTGTTGGAGCATTCACCGCTTCTGGAGGCAGGTTGTTTCATTGATTGTTCTAAACTTTCAGGAAGTTTCTCCTTAGTTCTAAGTTGCTTCTCTCCTCGATCAGTTTCCATCCATTGCTTCTTGTCCTGCCTTCAGGCGCCTTGAAGAATAGCTTGACTCCCTCTTCTTTGTGGCAGCCCCTGAGATATTGGAACACTGCTATCATGTCCCCCCTCGTCCTTCTCTTTGTTAAACTAGACATACCCAATTCCAGTAACCGTTCCTTATATGTTTTAGCCTCCAGTCCCCTAATCATCTTTGTTGCTCTTCTCTGTACTCTTGAGTCTCAGCATCTTTTTTACATTGTGGTGACCAAAATTGGATGCAGTATTCCAAGTGTGGCCTTACCAAGGCATTGTAAAGTGTTATTAATATTTCACGAGATCTTGATTCTATCCCTCTGTTAATGCAGCCTAGCACTGTGTTGGCTTTTTTGGCAGCTGCAGCACACTGCTGACTCATATTTAAGTGATTGTCCACTAGGACTCTGAGATCCCTCTCACAGTTACTACTATTGAGCAAGGTACCCCCTATACTATACCTGTACATTTGGTTTTTCTTGCCTAAATGTAGAACCTTACTTTTTTCACCACTGAATTTCATTTTGTTAGATAGCGCCCAGTGTTCAAGTCTGTCCAGGTCCTCCTGTATCTTAAGCCTGTCTTCTGGAGTGTTGGCTATTCCTGCCAGCTTGGTGTCATCCGCAGATTTGATGAGTTCCCCATTTATCCTCTCGTCCAAATCATTGATGAAGATGTTGAAGAGCACTGGGCCTAGAACAGAGCCCTGGGGCACCCCACTACACACTCAGCATGTGGTTCTCAATGGAACTGCATCTCCATGTAGATGCAGTTCCATTGAGGACCATACGCTGAGTACGGCCAGTCAGCCAGCTACGAATCCATCTGGTGGTGATACTGTCTAACCCACATTTTTCTATCTTATCGAGTAGTAGGTTGTGATCTACTTTATCAAATACCTTACTGAAGTCCAAGTAAATTATATCCACAGCATTCCTCTGATACACTAATTTTGTCACTTGGTCAAAGAATTCAATAAGGTTTGTCTGGCATGATCTGTTTTTGACAAATCCATATTGGCTTTTAGTAATGACTTTGTTGGCCTCTAGGTGTTCGCTGATTCGTTGTTTGATTATCTTTTCCAGAATCTTCCCAGGTATTGGGGTCAGGCTGATAGGTCTGTAATTTCCTGGATCCATTTTTTTTCCTTTTTGGAAGATGGGAACTACATCAGTTCTTTTCCAGTCCTCTGGTAGTTCCCCAGTGCTCCAAGAACTTTGAAAAATATAGTTCAGTGGTTCTGAGATCACATCTGCCAGTTCCTTGAGAACCTTGGGATGTAATCCATCTGGTCCTGGTAATTTGAACTCGTCTACGCTGGACAGGTGCTCATTTATTATTTTCTTGCCTATCTTAACTTGTGTTTCTATACTGTTTTTTATGGCACTATTTTTGATAGGTTGGTCTGTTTTTTCCCTTTGTGTAAAGACAGATGCAAAAAATGAGTTAATCAAACAAATCAACCCAATTGGTGTGTTACTACCATATCTGTTTTATAACCTGTGGAATATCTTATCTCCAGAAACAATTTAAACAAAGCTGTTCCCATTAATTCATAGAGACATATGTTTTCTAAAATATTCTATTTTTTTCCTATAGAAACAAATATTATTTCAATTCACACATTTGTCTTGGTATCCATAGTCTGCCTAAGTATCAGGCTACACCATTTAATGAGAAATAATAAATCTAGTTGCTTTAATAAGTGAAAAAATATAGGTAATTGAATTTCTACTGCTAAGTAATGTGGTAGGAATAGGAAGTATGAATAATGTTGGAAGCAGGAATAATGTTGGACAAAAAACAATGAAATAACTCATTGCAACTGCAATTATTTTAAGTTCTTTCATTTTGTAGATTATCTCCTAAAAAGCAACTTTATCTCCTAAAAAAACATCATACAAATTTAAAACTGCCACATTTGTGGAATATTTTGACCTGGTCCATCTCTTGGCTGATTTCTATAACTGCAAGTATCTCCAAACAGATACTGGAACATAAATAATAATCAGGTTACTACCACCAGGTAGAGTATTATGTAAGAATTAGGTAAACTTTGGGTTTAAATCCTCAATTTGCTCTCTAGTTCTCTAAGTGATTGCACTGATCTACTTGGGACTCCATCCTTTGTTCCTTTCCAAAGTTCAATCAAGACTACAAAATGAATTAAACAGAACAGTGCCTTAGTTAACAGGCTTGAAACACTGAGTTCAGGAATAAGGAGAGCACTACAACACTAACAGGATTTTATGGCACTTGTTCAAGTGATATAGCTACAGTAAACTTGCCTGTACTGAGTTCAAAAGATATGGATCCTTCTTAGATCAGAATATTTTAGAGCTACATGTCAACCTTCCACGTCTTCCAAAGTCTATGTCCCCAGTAGAACTGAGACTGAGTTTTTCTGGCTTAGTTTTTAGCATTTTGTTTTCAGAATAGGCAGGGAAGCAGGAAGTCAACTTCCCCCCCAGAGGTTCGAACTACTCCCACCCTGCCGGCCTTTAAGAAGGCCGTTAAAACTCTCCTGTTCCGGCAGGCCTGGGGCTGATGTCCCTGGGGGGCCGGGATATGATCGGACTCGCGGTATGACTGTTTTATTTTATTGTTTTATCATTGTTTTAATTTTGTACGCCGCCCTGAGTCCTTTGGGATTGGGCAGCATATAAATATTTGAAAATAAATAAATAAAATAAATAAATAAGTCATGGAGAGGCAAATTGCTTCCATTCCCCAGATTTAAAATCCTACCAAAAATTGCTATTTTGAGTGGGGTGGGAAATATGGGCCTTTGGTTGTAAGGGATGCGAGGCAGGGAGGAAATGGCTTGTTTTTTAGAATCCTACCACTACTATTCCTACTCTTAAATATTAGCCCCCCCTACAAGAATATTGTTTAAAAAAAGGTTCAAAATAGGTCTCAAATTTGGGAGAAAAAGATGAAGAAATCACATTATAAAATAAGCTGTAACTTATATTAAATGATGCAATACTGGAGTGCTGGGAGGGCACAGGGAACATACAGAACTCTTTTAATTTAATTTCTACCTTAATTCTACATACTAAGGTTATGTAGTTTTGTTGTACGATTCAAGAGAGAGGCATGTTTTTCAAAGCTGCTGTCACTAAGACCTGGACGTGGCAATAATATTGAATCCGCTATGAACTGAGCTTTTTCCACATAACATGATTAAGTGGGTTTGGGGGAGTATGGATCTAGGAGATGACCAGGCTGAGCCCAAGGGCAGGGTTAACCATCATCAGTATGGAGTCACTACGTCATCATAAGAGACCAAAATCTGTTGACTCTTATCTGGAGCCAATTTGCTTTGATTGTTATTAGATCAGTTTCTTGTGCATAGATAGCATGAAATAAACTTGTAATGCTTTTGAACTCTATCCTGGCTCTGATTTCTTGTACCTGACAATGTTGTTCAAACTCACAAAATGAATTGTTTAGTTAATGCAGAGGATTGGTTTACCTCTAAGCAAGTATCATCTTTTTAAAGGCTAAATTAATTCCATATTTTGCAAAAGGTTTACTTAGCAATTAGCTGATTCTTTTCACTGCTTAGACCAGTAATGGTGAATCTTTTAGAGACCGAGTGCCCAAAAACCGCCCCCACCCCCCTCATCCCCACCCCACCTGCTGGGCCAACCACCACCTCCACAGCCTGCCGCAGATCTCTCAGGCAGCCCTGCAGCTCCATGGTGGCTACGCCCTCCACCTGCACCCACATCATCTGCGCGCAATGGGACGCGAGGGCGGAGTCTTGTCCCTGCTGCCCAGCTGCCATCTGCTTGGCTGTGCTGCTCTGCATCTGGGGGCGACTCTCCTCCGGGGGAGCTGCTGATGAGGAGGGGGCTGTGGGGGGAGGCAGAGCTGGGGTTATGGCGTGCATGCCCACAGAGAAGGCTCTGAGTGCCGCCTCTGCCATAGGTTCATCACCACTGACTTAGACAACTTCCCCCCGAGGTTCGAACTACTCCCACCCTGCCGGCCTTTAAGAAGGCCGTTAAAACCCTCCTGTTCCGGCAGGCCTGGGGCTGATATCCCTGGGGGGCTGGGATTTGATCAGACTCGCGGTATGACTGCTTTATTTTATTGTTTTATCATTGTTTTAACTTTGTACGCCGCCCTGAGTCCTTTGGGATTGGGCGGCATATAAATACTGAAAATAAAATAAATAAATAAATGTCCTAAAAAGCTTAGCAAAGGACTTTCTCCTTGGTAATTTTTTTTTCTTTCCCTGTAGCCATACTGATCACATCACTAACAGGGTCCAATTGAACACATAATTTTCTTCAGTGAAATTCTGATAACTGACATGAAAATTATCAGCTAAATAATTAAAGAACTTAATACGTCCCATCTTTCTCTTTTCATACATTTGAAAAACTTCAATAAATTATCGTGAAGATTCTTAGATTAATAGTGAAACACATTTTGTTATATCGGCAGAATGCTTAAAAGGGTGAAAATCTCATGCCCAGGGTATATTAAAAAGCCATTATAGAAGATGTGATAGTCAGGAACATGGTTCATGGTAGGAAACTTCCATATTTATCATATTTCCACTTGTTATACCTCGACAATAAGCAAAAGCTTCTGTGTTCCTTACCTAGGGAAAATTATACACTTTTTAAAGCATTCCACTAGTAAAGCCCTTACAGATTATTAAAAATCTGTTTTGCTTTCAACTCCAGGATGCCAAATCTTTTATCTTTGGCATCTAACTAGACATCTGCTTGGTTTTACAGACCTGTTCTTGGAACTATAAACTCTGTCTTCTCTGCATTTGTGAATTTTTTGTTTTTTTTTTTAAAAACCATGTAATCATTTTTTATTTTTTTAAAGTTAAGCAGAAAGAGAATAGTTTAACCTCTATTTTTTCCTTTGTACTTTTACTAGTAAATACATGGTGCTGAACATATCTCTTAATCCTGTGTGAAGCTTTTTTACCATTTATTTCAACCAAGCGATTTGCAAGGCAACATGATTCACTTTGACAAAACAATGTGGTTAGCCTTGAGCTGCTTTGGAGCAATGCCATGAGGGAAGACTCCACTCCACTCAGCCTTCTTTTCCAGTGCTGGCTGGAGTTTTTTTTATTTTGAAAAACATATTATACTTGGTCCCTAGATTACAACGGATTGTCAATTACATGCTTCTGCTTTTTTCTTGTAGAATTTACATCAAGGCTTGTTATCAGTCTGTTTCAGAATTCCTCACTCATGTGATTAAAAATTCAGAAATTCACGTTACTTATTAAATTGATATCCTGCCTTACATTCTGGAGGTCATGTTACAGAAAACGCAGACAATAGGATATTGCATCATGTAAGCTATTAAGAGGTTTCAATTATGCGGGAAACAAACTAATCTTTTATTAACAGAAGAGTTTGGAATATTTGTACTTTAAATTTATAATACTTTGCTTTCTTTGTCTTGTTTACAGCAACACAGAGTAGTAATTGGTACACATCCAAATTAGTAAAGATATTAAGCATTAACGAATCCTTTAAAGTAGAAATTGTTGTCATATAATAGATCTGCATAATTTGCTACTACAAAGATGTTTAAATAATCATCTTCTAGGAAAAATTCCAAGAATAGCTATTAAGAAAACTACACTTTTTATCAATTTATTGCAGAGTTTGACTATCTATCCCTATAGATAGGGAGTCTACCATTAAAACAAGCAAGTCAACAGTAATGTTTTCTACTTCTTTTTTTACTTTCCTCAAACTGATAGTTTTGACCTACACAGCATGACAAAAATTTAATAAAAATATCAATCAATGACCAAAGTCCGCAAAACCTCCGGGAGCTAATTTCTAGATCAGGTAAATGTTAATATTTCATTTAAGTACAAAATAATTTGGCTTTATCTAAAAAAAAACACCATATAATTCAAGTGATTATTAGGGGGAAAGTTTCATATACAATAAGATATTACTTTACTCATTTAGCTTCTTACTTGGGAAGTGGCTCTATATTTTATCATGCTGTGAATTATACCAGTGTTTGCTTAAAAGAATTTTTAAGATTACGGCTTTTTAAACTAATGAGACTTGGATGAGCTTCTTCATTGATTAAAAAGATTAAAAGAAATAAAATATTGTTTCTAAAATGAAAATACATTACAGGAATAAAATATCAAATGAACATTTCAAGTCATAAATAGTACTTGCCTTTAAAAATAACTTATAGATAATCCTTGTCTTACAACCATTCATTTAGTGACCGTTCGAAGTTACAAAGGCACTGAAAAAGTGAAATTGAAAAACAAGTTTTACCAGAGTGACTCTAATTGAGTTCCTGACGCTCAAAACTTAGCATTGATTTCTGAGCTATTTGTACAAGAGTAAAAGTATGTTTAGCATTATGTTACTATGAAAGTAACACTTTCCCCAAAATTCTATTTTCAAACTCATACTTTTTCCATTCTTCCCCAAATTGATACAGCACTGTGTTGTATTTTAAACATCATTGTCATGTTTGTTCACTCAGTATAAAATGTGCACTATTAAATAAGATAATCAGAATACACATTTTAATGAAATCTGAATAAGCTGCTGTATTTATATATTTGAGTACCTTCTGAAAAAAGGATTGAAATTGGAAAGAAAATCCATTGAACTCCATATATGTTTTCACTTGAGCCTGATAACACCTAATTTGAAGAAAGATACAGAATACTACAATAATGGAATTGTCTTAATGACTTTATCCCAGCATAGAGAGAGGAGCTCAGAATAGGGGATGTTACTAATCCTCCTCTCCAATATGCACGAGGGCAAACATTAAATGTCCTTTTGTGTGGGAAGAAGTGAATGATAAATTAGATACCCCAAAAGATTTGCTACAGAGGCCCTTGAAATAATGACTTGAATTTTTGGTTCAAAGGCTCTGTGTTTGACCTTTACCGTGGTTGACTCTGATACAAGCATTAGCAAGGACAATGTTGAAAGATTGCAATAAGTAATTTTAGACTACACTTTTCCCTCCAGGAGGTAAAGGTATTGACAAGTCTTGACTAAATCAAGGATCCACCTCAAGAAATTAGGTTTAGGCAATATATTAAGTAACAGATTCTCATGTTAGTTTCATAGCAATACAGCCCAATTCCAACTGAGTATGTATGTTTGGCACAAACTGAGGCATACAAATATAATTGTTATACATTTTAATTGAGTTGTTACTGAAAATCCTTTTATCTCTGTAAGTGCACAGTTGTGCTATGTACAGCAGGAGACTCAGCAGCACAGCTCTAAACAATTTGACTGCTGCAGAAAAAAAGTTATGGCGACAACTAGCAAATCTAGAGTATTGAAAGTCTGCTTGGCAGGAGGTGTAGTTAGCCCACTTATTGTTTCCAAAAAAGAACAGATTGAAAATAAATTTCTAGAGAGATAAAAATCTTAATCTGTTCAATTTGAATGCCACTAATTTTCCAACTGTGAAAGCAGTTATGTTGCTTAGTAAACAAAACCACTTTTGTTTTCAAATAACTTCTAAATTATGATATGTTGCTTAAACTCAGAGACTCCATCAAAAACTGATCTGCCTTATAAGAGATTGATGGCATCAAGGGGATATACAGTATATAAAGAATATTGTCCAACAGCAAAAGGTGGAACTCTGAGACTACCTGCACTTCGGAGTCAATGTAAACCTCAATATAAAGCGGAGAGTGGAGAGAGCATCCATACCACCCTGTTGGGCTTCTTTTATAGTGAGAACAGGTGCAGAAATATCTCCTATGGCTGCATATTTAACCTTTATATATAGATTTCTTAAACGGTCTGATTATCAGTCACAGTAATCAGTAATCTATGAGAAAATAATCAGTTAGCAATTAGAGGGATGACTGAGGCCTGAGTACCATGGCCTAAGCCTCTGGTCCCAAATGATCAAATTTAGTGGCACAATTTTAGCTTCTTTTGGAGAATCTAAGATAATGTTATGGATATGACTGGGAACAGACTGCTTCTGGAAGACCCATCTATAAAATCCTATCCAAAGACTTCCCCAAAATCAGTTCCGTTTCTTTTGATTATGTCACGTTACTGCATGACTTCCTGCACCTTCAGAAGGCTGGGCTCCACAATCCATGAACTATGCACTTTTGGAGACAGAATTACATTTTGCTGTTGCAGTTTTAAACTGGTGGCATAGTGTGCAAGAAGCATCTTTATAGATTTTAGGAAATAATATTATTGAATTTTTTTTAATTTTCTGAACTAAATACATGTAAAATATTGATGAAATTAATATATGTGTACTGCTTGCAAAGATGTACGTGAAAGAGAAATATCTATGCGAGTTAGGAAAGGAACAAAGTAAAAATGAGAAACAGAAAGAAACCAGAACTGATTCTTTCAGGATACAGTCACATGTTTTGCTTCTCCTATTGCAAATATTAGTTTAGAAGCACAAGCTGACGAAGTGCTAGAAAACTCCAAATGAACTGCAGAAATGATCAAGAGGCTGAAAACCACAAAGGGATTGTGCTATTTGGCATTTTTATTTAGGAAAAAAACTAATGCAAAGAAGAAAGTTCTTAAATTGAGAGATCTGTAGAAGGATTATGGTGGGTAAAATGCTTTTATTCAGCATTCATAATTTCACAGATTCTCCTTAATGTTTATAGTATTGGATATTTTAAAACAATTTTTCAAACTAAATAAGGAAATGATGTATTTGGGTAAGGTCTGAGTAGATTCCTTTCTTGCTTTTATGTTTCTTTTGATTTCTGACTATTCTATTCCACATTTTCTCTCTCACATGCTAATCAGATTTTTCTTTCTCCTTCATTGATTTCTTTGGTTGTCCACTGAGTCTAATTTTATACATTAGTAGAAAGCTTGTATTTTATGAATAATTAATTGCCTTAAGGACTGGATCTGCAGAAAAATCACTTTAAAAAGAAAGGTCAAAGAAGAGAGCATCAAAAATGAGACAATGTCTGAGGCAAATATTACAAGATACCCCAACAAACTGTAGAATTAGGTAGTATTGTAATTTCATTTACTAAGAAATTTCACTCATAGATAAACCATTTTGTCCATAGGAATAAGATACATTCCACTAATGTGAGAAGTATTTCAGGTCTATACTTCAACTGCAATATACAATCAGTTGTATATGTTACGTTGCCAATCTTTTTTAAATAATTAACTTCTCCCTTAACAATCACATGCAGACAGATGTATGCATTCTTTTGATTCATGCATATATACATATATATAAGACATTTGTATGGATTCCTTTATACTACTATCATATGACTGCTTCTTATGAGATCCTCAAAGTAGATTTTTATTTATAGTAAGGTGTGGGGAAAAAAATACGCAGGAATAATAATTGTCACTATTATTGCCAATTATCTGCAAACTTAAATGTTGTACTATAAGATCCAACTTAAAAAATCTTTGGAAATGTTTCATTATATACAACATGAAATGTGTACAAAATTGTCTAACTCCATATTTTCTGTCTTGCCCACATAATAGATTATTTACTTCACACTCTATTTGCCTCACAAAGATCGCTTAACTGCAATTATTTGTATCCTTCATTAATTATATTTGGATATATTGCAGAAACAAAGAATTTTCTTAACTCCAAGCTTTTGTATTATACAAATTGTTGTTGTTAGTTGCAAAGTCCTGTCTGACCCATCGCGACCACATGGACAACGTTCCTCCAGGCCTTCCTGTCCTCTATCATCTTCTGGAGTCCCCTTAAGCTCACGTCTACTGCTTCAGTGACTCCATCCAGCCACCTCATTCTCTGTCGTCCCCTTCTTCTATTGCCATTATACAAATAGCAAGGCTTTAACTATGTTTTCTTTGTTGAAACAAGTCTTGTGACTGAAAAGATCAAAGTGCAAGATAAATATCTGGTAATATACCTTGTACAAGATATTTCTTGCAATTTAAAGAAGGTTGTTGTATCATTTAATGTGCTACAGCCATTAGCAGAGAGGTCATATGCTAAATCACACTATATCAGCAGTGTCAGTAAATTTCAAATACCAGATTTGAAAAGGAGAACTGGAAAGATGGCATTAAACATGCAGCAATTTTTGCACCAAAGCTGGATATTGTATATTACATTGCCATCTAGAGGAAGAAAGTGAAATAATCCCAAATACTATTTAAGTTAAAAAAACCTACAGTACTTACACTGAATCACACAATACAAGGGTTCAAACTCACTATAAATTTATGTCTTTTATTTATGAAATATTGTTCTGAAATTTAGAATAAGTTCCTCATTACATGAATATGATTTGTCAATAAACTGACTTATTCAATGAAACAGCCAGCAATCAAGTAGGAAAGGAAAACAATTATTTCTATGAATAACCTTATTTCTGTTTATACAAAGAAGAATAAAGGGCAATCCAAATTTCAGAGTCACAGCTTCACCCATTATGGGAAGGCACAAATACCATCAGCTAGTTTGCTCCAAATTTAAGGTGACAGGCTTTATTTATTATTTACATATAGGCAACCAGGTTGCATGCAACTATGTATAGAGTGGTATTTATGTTACAACATTACAATACAAATATGAAACAGTGGAGCTTACATTATGACATCACAATGCACATTTCATCATTTTGGCTCTGCAATGGTTAGAAACTGCTCTATATTTTTATTTACATAAGAACTGCAACATTCAGAAACAGTATTTAAGTCTTGTGAATTATTATATTCTGCTTTTAAACTTCATGTCCCTTTTGTTCAAGCAAAAAGATATGAATAAAGGTTCTAGCATGAAATCTTTAAATAAGAATGAATCAAAACATTTTATTACCTCAAATTATGTTTGGTTTCACTAAAATTATTTTTCTTAGCTTTGTACGCTGATTGTATTATTCTTAATTTGCTACTGCGTTATAACCAAATGACATAGGTCCAAGAATGAAACCAGAACAGAATTTATGGAAAGTTTTATGGTATATAAACTTTTCAGACAGAAATGGTTATGTTTTGACATCTTGCAATTAAGATAAGATAATCTTTATTGTCATCTTTTTCTGTGAACACATTGGCACACATTAAAAAATAAAATTCTGACGCCCGCTCTCAAAAGTGTGTGTATCTATATACATACATGCACACACATATACATATGCTATCTATATACATATATAATTAAACTTAAATTAAAACCAAGTTTTACAAAATCAAAAACATAACTACCTTAAAGATAGTTCTCTATTTGAATTTCTGCCGATATTTCCTATAAAATATCAAAATAATACTATAAAATTATCTTTTTTTTTTTGTAATTATGCAAAGGGTAATAAAATTCCTCGAAGGTGATGGGTTTCAGATCAGGTTTAGGAGATATATACTGGCTAGATTCATGGTTTCTTACAAACAGTTGGCTCAATTCACACAATGTATTCAACAATATGTCTTAGTTTTAAAAATTACACTGACTGGGTTTCAATAATGTGTTTAACCAAAATGAACAAAATAATATTTATACCTTAAATCAGGGGTGTCAAACTGCCGGCCCGCGGGCCAGATGCATCATCGAGAAACCACACCCACCCCAATGCCGGCAATGGCGAAAAAGCTCTGATACATTGCGCGATGTCACGCCTTAAACTATCATATAATACAATAAATATCAAGCAACATTTATGACATAATTGCCTTTTGTGGCTTCCCAGGGGACTTCCAACAAGCAAAATCATAGGGGAAAACTAGATTCATTTAATGATCACAGCAAAAAAGTCACAAAATCATGTCAAGGCTTATTTAACAACCACATCATTTAGCAACAGCAGTTCCATTCTCAATTGTTGTTGTAAGTTTAGGACTTCCAGTGAACTTATAGCAGTCCTTCTATTGATGACAGAAAAAAAAATACAAACTTTTTACATACAATATGCTAGGGGAAACCCCCTAAACGCTCTCCTGATGGCCAAATATGGCTATTTTTAGGCTCGTGCCTCGGCATGCATATTTTCTAATGAGACAAATTGAGACAGAAGATCATTTTATTACAATTTATCAGAATATTCAGACAAAAGGGATTCCTCTCGTTCAAAGAAATTCCTTTTGTGCATGTTCAAAAATTGCTTCACATTCATGAAGCAGAAAATGTTAAAACTTGACTTAGAAATTATATTTCAAATTCTAAGAAAAACTGCATGCATTTCAAATACTAGCTTTGAGTTAGAAAAAAGATGTTAAAGGCTTTAGAATCCAAGATTGCACCAACTAAGGAATAAACGTAGGGAATTCTGGTAACTGAGATCGATCAGTGCCAGTATTGGAGATCATTGCATGGAAAGCAACTGCCATTTCTTCCTCTTTCTAAGAACAATGTGGCATGGAGAAATGACTTCAGTGCCCTTGAGTAGAAGAGAGGTGGGTTAAATGGAGCAAATGACATTTCCTCCAGGCAGGTTGTGCCTTGAGCAGGATTGTAGACTTCTGATCAGACCTGAGCCAGCCCCAGTAAGGAAAAACCCTGCTGGGCCTCTCTGAATATGGCAGGAGGAGGCCTGGCCTTGACAAACCCAAACTGCACAGCTGTAGATAAGTGAATAAACTGAAGATAAGTGCAGATAAGTGAGAAGAGAAGGCAGTGGCTGCTCTGAGGAGGAAAAGCTATCTCTACTCCTCTGGCTGCATTTGGAGGATAAGAGGGATTGCTCCTTCCTGTCCTTTCCAGGAGATAAATAAACCCGGAGAAGACATTTTTTTTTTCCTACAAGGGTGGGCACCCCCAATCTTGCTCTCCAGAAGTGTTGCTACAGCTATCAGGATTTCCAGCCTGTATAGCTTTATAGAAGTTGCCTCGGTGGTGCTGGGGGATTTGGGAAGAGAAATCTAGCCTGATCCTGCCTCTCATCCGAATCCGGGATTGCTGCGAGCATCGGATACCGCCCTTAGCCAGCTGGCTCTCTCTCTTGCCCCCACTTTGAAATGCAAGGAAAGTGTGCTTAATTCATCTGCTTTTGAAAAGTGCGGGCTTGGCAAAGATTTTATTGTGTGATTTCGTACCCAGCTGCCAGACCAGCCTCGCTCGCCCCCTCCCCCCGCTTTACTCCCTCCCGCTTTGCACCGCTCTGCCCCACTCCGGCCAACCTGCCAGCCACGCCTCCGTTACCTTGATGATTCCTTTCATTTTAGCCAGCAGAACTCCAAATTCCTGCGACGACGTTTCCGGGTAAAGTTGCTCCCGCAGCAGCTCTTCCGTGATCTCTGTATTGCCATAAAAGGTGGACTGAGCGATACCATTTAGGAGCCCGAGTAAGGGCTTGGCAGGCTCAGGCAAGGGATGCTCCGCAGAAGCCGCCATCTTGTTCGAAGAGGCCCAACTGGACCTGAAAAGATTAGAGGATGGGAGCCGGGCGGGGACAAAAACTGCCTTGAAAGGCGATCGCTATTTCCTGGGAACAGTTGCGCCCCCTTTTGGTGACGGGAATGGAAAGCCTAGTCCCTTGATCTCAGTTGCAAGGCATGCAAGGCATGTCTTTCTAATCTAGAAGCGTGAAAGTTTTTTTTTTTTACACGCTTGCATGACGTTAGTTATTAATCAAATTTATACAGGCGCTTATCTCCTCCTAAGGAAATACAGAGAACACTGTGACGCTCTTTGTTCTTGCCAGTTAGACTCCACAAATACAGACTTCTGTTTTCTTTCAAGTGTATTCCATAGCCTTGCTTTGTTTTAGCAGACAGTTCATCACTGGTTCTTAAATCCCATATACCGGTAGCTCTACCAGTCTGTATTTTTATGCAGATTTACTTAGAAATCCCACTCATTTTATATTGGATTGTTTTCAAAAGAAAGAAAACAAATAGCAGAATAAATGTGTGGATATTTTTCTCTATTTTGTACTTTACAATTTGCAACAATTCGCGGTTGTTAAATTGATGCTTCCAATTGTATTCCGCGCCAATAGAAGAGAATTCAGCATTCAGACTGTTAGGCAATTAAGAATGACACTGCAGCCTGTGACTTTAGATGCCCATCTTATTCGCTGTTTGGTATTATTGTCCTACTTAAAATACTTCGGCTTCAGCCTCTGCAAGACCTTTATGCATAGATGCCAAATTTATACTTTCCTTTCTCGGAGGTCACTACTTCTAAAAAACGTTCGTGCTTTCCTGTGTTTACTGGAAATCAGGCACTTACAAAGACAGACCTGTAGGAAACGTCATTTTCAGCGCCAGTCTGAGCGACTGCTAAAAGGTCCTTTCTTCTCCAACTGCTGCCGACGCATTCTGGAAGCTTCGGGTCGGCGGGGAAACGTTGGTGGTGCAGGTTCCAGGACGGGGGAAAGGAATCCATCTCCATCGCAAGATTGAGCAGGTATCCGGGCGCAGACATGCCGGAAAACGCAAGCACAAAAGGGGCCTTTCTGAATGCGGCCACAGGGAACCGCAACTCTGGCGGCAATCGCAGGTCTTACCAGGATAAAGATAAGCCCGCCCAGATCCGCTTCAGCAACATTTCTGCAGGAAAAGGTACGGTGATGGGACATCTCATTGTCTCCAATTGCGGAGCGGGGGGGGGGAAGACGGGGGAATGAGTGGACCGCTCCGTTGACACCTGGCGGGCTCGGACAGGGACTCCCGGTTCCTAAAGCCCGCGGACCGCACCCTCGGCCAGCAGCTTCTTTTGTCGGAGTGAACTGAAACGCTTTCAGAGTCTTGTTGAAAATAAAGAGGGTCGAGCAGCATAAAAGTTTGCTGTTTGTAGCCCCGTTATTTTTCTGGGTTTTTTTTTTAAACGAAAGGGAAGAAGGTGCGCCGCATTCGTTGTAAAGAACTGATTTCTTTTATCCCTTCCTATTCTTTTCCCACTTTCAGAAAGTGTAATGTATGTCATTGTACTGAAAGTTTTCAGTGTGATTTGAAATAAAATATTTTTTTCTAGAAGAAAAACTTCCTTGGGCTGATTGTGCAGCACAATACACTATAATATGGTTGATTTGATTAGGGCTTAAGATTGATGGAGATCTACGTTCATAAGTGGAAAAGGCTTGGGGGAACAGAAAGGTGATTGGTAGCCTGTGGTTCAGCATCATCTGGGTGATGCTGAACCACAGGTGTCAGATGCAAAAAAATAAAAATAAAAGCTGAAGATCAAAAGCAAATTCATATGGGGAGAATAATCCTTTCATCAGATTTCAGATATTTTAGTGTTCATGTGAGTTGCATGTTATTGTCAAATAACATTTGTTCTTAAGTAATATACAATTAAATTTATATGATGTTCTTTAATTATCCAAAATATAACTGATATATTTACAGTTAATATAAGATTATAAAACAGTATTATAACATTTTAGTATTACTGTTGCTATTTTTCCTGCATTATTGGTTAGCTTTCCATACACAATTATTGAGTTCATGCAGGATTGTTCCATTTTAGTTTGCTGAATAAGTTATGACAGGCAGTATATACAATCAATTATAGAAGCCACTTTCAAATATTTTATGGGTTAGTATAATTTGAAAATTTGACATGCATATTGTAATTTTTCATTTTTGGCCCATGTGTGAACTAAAGTTGGAATTTATTTAGCAAACCATAATTAAACAAGCAATGGCTTAATATATGAATCAGTTTATTGTAGTTTTGTGGAAACTGGTATTTTAAACATCCTAAAGAATTTAGTGTCACATTTATTAGATTTTTTTTTGTGGCTGCCCAATGTCTGTCAGAGTGGGCAGCCATGACAAATACAATAAATGAAATTACACTTGAAGTAAATTTCTTTGGGTATATAAAATTTATTTTCATCTCTATTTTAGCGATTGCGGATGCTGTTAGGACAAGTCTTGGGCCAAAGGGAATGGATAAAATGGTGAGTTTTGAGCTTGGGTTTTGTGTGTGTGTACATGTATACTTGTGCTTATAATAAGGCTGTGAAGAGCATTTGAAAGATGTTTTGCAGAATGCATTAGCAGAAACAAAACATTCTGAAATCAGTAAAGTAACTGTTCTCAAGACAGCTTGAGCTACTTCAAAGGCTTTTACCAATTGTCTTCAAGTACATTCATAGACAGTATTTTTGCTGGACCAAAAACTAAGCAACTCTGCATGTGCAGACACTCAGGATTCCTTTGATATAGCCACCTCAAATTTTCCTGAAAATGCAGCTTTTATTAATGTTTTCTGCAAGTCCTTACTCACGGTAGTGTACTTTTGAACACTTTGCAGAGGCTTAGTATTTGAGCTCCTATGTGTAGATCCATTGAAAACTGATATGAAGTTGCTGAATACGAGCCAGCAGTGTGCAGCAGCAACCAAAAAAGCTAATACAATCCTGAGATGTATAAACAGAGGCATAAAATCAAGATCACGCGAAGTATTAGTACCACTTTATAAAGCCCTAGTAAGACCACACCTGGAATACTGCAGGCAATTTTGGTCACCATATCACAAAAAAGATGTTGAGAGTCTGGAAAAAATCCAGAGAAGAGCAACTAAGATAATCAAAGGTCTGGAGACCAAAATGTACAAACTTGGGTTTGGCCAGTCTAAAGAAAAGAAATAGGGGAGATACGATAGCAGTATTCCAGTATCTGAGGGGCTGCCACAAAGAAGAGGGGGCCAGGTTGTTCACCACATCACCAAAGGGAAGGACAAGAAACAATGGTTGGAAGCTGATCAAGGAGAGAAGCAACCTGGAATTAAGAAACTTCCTGACAGTGAGGACAATCAACCAATGGAACGGCTTACCCCCAAAAATCATGGGTGCTCCATCACTGGAAGTTTTAAAAAAGAGACTGGACAATCACCTGTCTGGGATGGTGTAGGTCCTCCTGCTTGAGCAGGGGGCTGGACTAGAAGACTTCAAAGGTCCCTTCCAGCTCTATTCTATTCTATTCTATTCTATTCTATTCTATTCTATTCTATTCTATTCTATTCTATTCTATTCTATTCTATTCTATATATGTTTTCAGAAGTAATAAAGGAAAGTGCTTAGAATATCATAGTGAAATAGATTTCGTGCAGCTATTCTAGTTAATGTAACTACATGCGCCTTAAGAAGTTGGAGGGTCATGAGAAACGAAGGGATAGAAATAAGTCTTATTTGTCATGTACTGTATTTATAAATGAACTGCCAGTGAATCTTTGGCAGATGATTTTTACATTAGATAAAATGAAAGAATTGTACTTTCATTCAAACTCATACATCAGTCTCACTTTGCCATTTAAGAAGTGAATGGTAAGACAAGCATAAGAAGGTGTATGGGAGAGAAGCGTAGAGGGCAATGTCAAGCCGCCTGGCTAATTTAACAAGGCAGACAAGAAGTGTCAGGAGGAGAATCTATGAGATAAGGAAAGCTTAATAAAGAATGGGTACTGAAAACAGCAAAGGTTAAATTAGGGTGGTGCCATTCATTGGTATCTGTTGAATCTAACATTGAAATTATTAAAAATAATTAAAATATTCTAGGATGGCTAAATTTCATGAGTTTTCATGCTCTTGAAATTTCCTGGGGTACATTAGTGCCCATGAAAGTTCCTGAAAATATTTCTAACCCCTAAGCTAAATAGTAGTTTGCCATATTGAACCAATGGCTTGTACTTTTTAGTGCACAATAATATAAATTGATGCTTCAACTTGTATTTTGTTTGTAGATTTTCTCTTTTTTGAGTTGGTGTCCAAAAACTTGATTGTGCTTTTATAGATCCAAGATGGTAAAGGTGATGTGACAATCACAAATGATGGTGCAACAATTCTGAAGCAGATGCAGGTTCTTCATCCTGCAGCCAAAATGGTAAATAATATAGTTTTTTAAATTTATGTCAATGCATACCTAAAGCCAAATTATACTAGCCACTATGATGGTTATATTCCTTATAGAAAATAATTACTGTAGTACATTGACATGGAACTGTCTAGAAATGTGTGCATTTGTATATTGCATGTGTTTGGTTAATAAAAACCTCTATAGTAGTGTTATAGAGGAATTTACATTTTTTTCTTTCAACATTTAACAATATGTAGCTGGTGGAGTTATCAAAAGCACAAGATATTGAAGCTGGAGATGGCACTACATCTGTTGTGGTCATTGCAGGTGCTCTCCTGGATGCTTGTTCCAGACTTCTTCAGAAAGGTATGTTTACATACAGCTTTGTATATGGAAATGCAACGTGAAATAATAAAAATATAGTCTGGATGATCTTTTGCCATAGTAGAAAACTTCTGTATCTAAGTCTATGGCTGTAATGGCTGCATCTCATCTATCCAAGCGCCATGAGCTGTCAGCCTGACATGCGGGGGGGGGGGAGAGGGAAAGATTGGAATGTAAGGAAGAATAATGAGATGCAGAACTGGGAACCGAGCATCTGTTTCTTGAACAATATGCAACCACCTGATTGGACATTTTCAGGTAAGGGGGGGAGAGGGAACTTTCCTTTGTGTTGTTTGCATGGAAACCTTGATGAGAGACTCAAAAAATGAGTCCAAAATACAAAAAAAATAAAATTTTACTATAATGTAATGGCTTCATGGCTTATATGACTGAAGCAACCTGTTATCTCTTCCATAAAAACAAAAGGAAAGATTTTTGTAGATTAAAAAATTAATTCTTGTTTCATATGGCTAATGTAACTAATAGTTTTAGAGATAAATTGGAAGACTGGTTATAGTATATTAAATATGAATAATTTGTCATATTTTTTTTTTGCTTCCATTTTTTTTTTTGCTTTTTTTTTGTTTTTAAAATCCTAATCAGTTTTTTCAGTGGCCTTCGCTATTCCAAGCTTGGTTTTGTCCGTCTACCTACTACTTACGCAATTCTTTTACAGACAGCTTGATTTGAAATCATTCTGTGAGATCAAATCATTGAAACCAATCTATGAAATCAGATTGTTGATGTCATAGATTATTATTTGTATATTGACTATAGTTTGAATAAATTTATATCCTAAACTCTGCTTAGGAATTCATCCCACCATCATTTCGGAGTCATTCCAGAAGGCATTGGAAAAAGGCACTGAAGTCTTGACCAACATGGGACAGCCTGTTGAACTGAGTGACAGAGAAACTCTCCTTAACAGTGCAACTACTGCATTGAATTCTAAGGTGGGTATTGGAAAGAAAATAGTTGATAAGTTATTACTTTTGTTTATTTGGGATATATATAATTTGCTTTTTATGTACAGTTTGTATGTAAAAGAATTAACTAATAACAGACTAGAGCAATGGTAGTGAACCTATGGTTCGGGTGCCAGAGGCGGCACTCAGAGCCCTCTCTGTGAGCACATGCGCCGTCGCCCCAGCCCTAGGCGTTCAGCTGGGTATTATAAAACCTTTTCGCTTTAGGCCTTTGGGTTCAATCAATTTCAAGTTCTTGCGGGGGAAAAAAAGATCTTGCGGAGTTGGAATTGATTGATTGAACTTTTTAGTCTCACCCAGTCTCCCGTTACCATTGCAGCCACGCCCACCCAGTGGGCCACACCCAGCCAATGGGCCACATCCACCCGTCACTCGATGATGCATAAGTGGGTTTTGGGTTGCAGTTTGGGCATTCAGTCTCTAAAAGGTTTGCCATCACTGGACTAGAGCAGTGCCTTCTAAAACAGCTTGCAGATTGCTAATTTGTTTTAGCTAGGCATCAGTAATGTTTAAGAGTGCGCAGGGTATGTTTAGTTTCAAGTTGATTATGATCATCGCAACCTTCAACAAACATTCAGCATAATTTCCTATTGAACGCTAATGCTATAATTCTCATAGTGATTTAATAACTTAATTTCCATAATGACTTCTTCAAAATATACCTATCAGAATTTTTACAATTATTTGAGGTACAAAAACTTTATCATTCCACTTGGTGACTTGATTAGACTTAATGAAATCATCCTGTGTGTAAAATTTGCACAGTATATAGCACTTATCAGGGTGAATAATAATTGATGATTTTTAAAAAAATAATAAAAAATCGGATTCTTTTTTATTTAAATCAGATTTTTTTTATTTTTATGAATTTTATTTTAATAAAATGCTTCTGAAGTAAAAATCTATCTAAATATATTTTTCTATTTAAGATGCATTAATAATTTAGTTTATTCAGCATGAAATGGAGCTTAGCTTCAGCATGAGGCTGTATATTCTGCAATATTTACATTTTTGGTAAACTCAATGAATGCAAGCTGAGATAACATGCACTGCATTCATGCAGTCACACAGTTTCACAATAACCATGAGATAAATCATTAAACAAAGTTCAGGAATATTCCTTTATCCCATTGTTTTGCAAATCTATGTACACTACAAACTGTACGATTGTTTGAAGAAAAATGCATCTGTACCAGGCTCTAAATATTTTAATTAAATAAAAGAATTTGAGTAGTTCTCCAACTATGTGTGATTAACCTATTAATCTAAAATTGTTTCTGAGATTGCTGTTTTACCTACCTGACAGCTTATTATTCTAAATGGAAACCTTCATTTTGTTTGCAAATAATAATATTAAAGATTCTAACTACCAGCAAGAATGAATTCTTACGTTTAAAGAGCACCTGTCATTTCAGATCCATCATGGCAGCGTCTGTTAGCGGGCATCCACTCATCTCTGCCCGCCCCGCCCTCACCTTGTTGTGTCACTGCCGCATCACCAGCCATCCCATTAAAGTGAATGGGACTGTCAATGAGTCAACAGCGGGTTGGAGGAGGAGCCGCTGCGGGACAGAGATGACAGTTGCTATTTAAAAATTATGATTTTGCAAGCCTCTTTACATTGTGATTTAAATCGGCTTGATTTAAATCAAATCTACCCTGGCACTTATAGCTAAGATGCAGTTATGAGAGTCTCTAGAAATCATGCCACAAAACTAAAGAAATGAATGAGAAAGATGCTTTCTCTTTGTCTCATTAGAATGTTGTCTGTTCCCTTACCTGGTCTATCTAATATTGCTGCCAATTTTTTTTCTGTTAAAAAATAAAATAATTAAACATAGAAGTTTTTTGCCTTGTTCTGGTTCATTTGTCCAGACAAAATGTATTCATTTGGAGATGCTGTTGCCATTTCATACATGAAAGAAAGAAGAACCATACATCAATAATGGGAATTGTAGGAAAGGAAGCTTTGCAGCTGTTCCCTTGGAGTTCAGCTATTTATCAACAGTCTTGAATACTGGCCTTGCTCAGAAGACCTATTGAGAGTCAGGTGGATGCTGTGGCTTAAGTTCTATTTAAATCATTTACCTTATTAAAACAATTGGAGAAATTAATCCCTATTGCAGTTTTGAATAATTAAAAAAAGTAAAGTGTGAAATTCTTATACATTGGACAAACAAAAGGCATGTTAAATAAATCTTTACTGATCCTTCAGGTTGTATCGCAGTATTCTAGTCTCCTTTCTCCAATGAGTGTTGAAGCTGTGATGAAGGTGATAGATCCAACTACAGCTAGCAGCGTGGATCTTAGAGACATTAAAATTGTTAAAAAACTTGGGTAAGAGTTAGTCAAATTCTGAATTTTTATTTGTATCTTTATTTAGTATTGCTTGTTTACTGAGTATTTATTTTCAGGGGCACAATTGATGACTGTGAACTTGTTGAAGGGCTGGTCCTCACACAAAAAGTGGCCAATACTGGAGTAACCAGAGTGGAAAAAGCTAAAATAGGGCTCATTCAGTTTTGCTTATCTGCTCCAAAAACAGATGTAAGTTGCTTAATTTGTTCTTTTGAATAAATTATAAGGAATTCTAGACTTACAACAGTTTATTTTGTGACCATTCAAACTTTTTTCAGTGCTGTTGTAACTTTGAACTTAAAAAAAGTTTCTAAAATATTGATCTTGTCTTTAATTTGTTAAAAACTAAACAGCATGTAAGATTGTATTGCAGATTGACTTTCTGCACTCATTAAAGAATACATTACGTTCGCAAAGCAAGATTTGTCCAATTTGTTTTGAGCAATCCTGTTAACATAAGACTGAATGCAATAATATGCAAGTTGGCATTGTCTCGTACATTCTCCCTTTTCTGCAACTATCCATAACAAGCTACAGCAGATTTATGGGGATAGGAAATTGACAGAAGTTAACAAGTTAAAATTCAGTCTGTTAACTGTATTTTATTGATGAAAATCACTATTTATCCATCCACTAAAAGAATTGTCTTTTGGAAGCTACTCAAGGCAATCTAATGTAGTGTTCTAAAGAAGAAGTGAAGCAAACTGACAAAAACTAATGCTTAAAAATGGATACTTTTTATGCCTTAAAAAAAAAAATCAGCTAATTTGCTACTTTCAAAACCTGTATTTGGAGTGTTCAGGTGATTGGCTTGTGGCATAGCTATTAAATTGTCCATTATATACAAGTATACTTAAATACTTTTTAACTTTTCTGCTAGATGGATAACCAGATTGTTGTTTCTGACTACACCCAAATGGATAGAGTCTTGCGTGAAGAGAGAGCCTACATTCTGAATTTAGTTAAGCAAATTAAGAAGACAGGTTGCAATGTACTACTCATTCAGAAATCCATTTTACGGTATGTTTATTTCAATAGTTCATATTTCATTCATTTTTAACTAGAGCTTTTACTTAGATTTAAAATTGTTCTTGTCGTAGTTAATATAGGTCTTATGCATCCCTCTCTGGAGTTTGCTAAAGCTAGAAATAATGAAAAGAGACTTTTTTAGCGCTATAGTAGTGGAAGAACTATATATGGTAATGTGCTATGACTCGAGTTAGAGGAGCTATAAGAATTATTTTCATGATTCCAGAAGGCTTGGGATAGATCTGCAACCCATATTTGATAGCCTCCCATTAGAATAGGAAGAAAACAGAATTCTGTTCTGAAGTTTTGAAATAATTCTATGCCAGATCAGAATAGTTTTGATAATGCTATGCTGTGATGATATATATTAATAAACCCCATCAAATGTATTGGTTGTAGGGATGCTCTAAGTGATCTGGCTCTACATTTCCTGAACAAAATGAAGATCATGGTGATCAAAGATATTGAAAGAGAAGACATTGAATTTATATGTAAGGTAAGATAATAGAGGGTTTTTGAAATGAATGAATTCTTACGTCATGGAATGTAATCTTGACAGTATCATGAATAACCATGAATTAAAATTGATTGTTAAACAGTGAATGAATCTGTCCTGACATTTGTTATGCTATAATAAAAAACATATTGTAAAATCTATCTATCTCATTACAAAGGTAGCTTCTCTAAAGATTTCTAAGACCTTTTACAGAATAATCTTAACATCAGCTCAGAAGCTAAGTCATTAGCATAATTTAATGGGTCTTATTGCTAGACGGATTGAGATTCAGTAGTATAGTACTTTTAAGTGCACATATATTTACCAAATTATTCATATGGGACTGTTCACACTCTGCCACCTCAGTTGTGCTCTTAACAATCAGCTAGTCAGTTGAAGTTACAAATGCATGTATTTTACACATTAATGCATTTTCTTAATTCCTTAGTTATAAGCAAACTGAATGAGCCAGAAGCTCCTTTGAGAGAAACATAATCAGCCCAGATATTGTAGCTTTGAAGTCTCTGCCACTATATTGTTTCTTTGGACTACTTTTGTTCACATCTGAAACATCTGATAGATTTGACTCAGCATTGAGGACTTTAAAATAGTACACGTGGTTACGTTCTTGAATAGGGCCAGCATATGTGGGTCGCGATGGGTCGGACATGACTTCGCAATTAACAACATGTGTTTTCATAGAGGACAAGGTGGCAGTGATGGGTAGGTAAATGAATAGGCGGTTTCCTTACTCCCTCAGTCTTGCAGTTTGCCCCTTCTTTTAAAGCAGTGGTTCTCAACATTTTTAATGCCGCGACCCCCAACCGGTCGTAAGTTGAGGACTACCCAACCAGTCGTAAGTTGAGAACTACCCAACCGGTCATAAGTTGAGGACTTTCCCTGCCCGGGAGCGCCGCGCATGCGTGGTGCCGCCCCCTGCGCCGGCTAAGGCATAGCTGGCAAGCGGCAGAGACGGCGCAGGCCGACCACCGGTTGGGCCACCAGCTGGCTCAGCCTAAGAGAGGTAAAGCACCCGCTGGGCCCCACGTGCGCCAGCATCCCTCCCTGCGCCCGCCGGCCTCCCACCCCTGGCCCTCTTTTACTTACATTTTTAGTAGTTGCTCAGCAGGGAGGGGTGGAAACTTCCAGACAGCTCGCCTTCACTGCAGATAACTTGCAGCACCGTTTGCAGAATGGGACTTTTGGCAGGCTCAGCAGGGCAGAGACAGCCTGGACAATTCCTGTTGGCTTTGGAAAGCCAATAGAATTAGACTCTATTCAAGAGAGTCTATTCTATTGGCTTTCAAAAGCCAATAGAATAAAAGGGAGTAGCACAGCTAAGGAAAAGAGGGAAGAAATGGCGGACTACGTTGTTTGGCGACCCCCGTGAAATGGTCGTTCAACCCCAAATGGAGTCCCGACCCACAGGTTGAGAACCACTGTTTTAAAGGAAAGAAATAGCTACAGTTTTGCATTCCTCTCTTCTTTGAGCAAAAATCATGTCTTGAGGTGAAGAGAGACTGCTTGTGCATGTAAGAGTATATTTGCCTCCCTGTGTATGGGCAAATAAACGAGTGTATGCTTATGGTTATTTAGAGATGGGGAAACTGTGTCTTCATGGAGCGTATGCGCATTGGTTTGTGTTCAGACCTGGGAGTAGATTTGACATCCATTTGGGAAGTTTACCTACCTTTTGATTTCCAGTTGCTGGCACATTATATAGAACATTCTGAATTTTGTTTTTACATATCTAACGTAAGATGTGTTTGTGTATCTTTTTTTTTTTAAAGACTATTGGAACTAAGCCAGTTGCTCATATTGATCAGTTCACTGGTGACATGCTAGGATCTGCCGAACTTGCAGCAGAAGTGAATTTAAATGGATCTGGAAAGCTAATTAAGGTAGGATAAGTCTTGTCTACTTTGTTCTGAAGTTAAAGCAAATTTTTCAAACTGGATTTGAATGGGTTCTGTAGGACGGGTGTCAAACTGCCGGCCTGCAGCCCAGACACATCACACGGAAGTCGCGCCCACCCCATTGCTGGCAATGTCAAAACAGTCCCGATACGTCATGCGATGTTATGTGACGTCACGAGTTTGACATATCTACTGTAGGATAACGGAAAAAAGCCCTACTTGCCAAGAACTAAAGGAAATGAAAACTGCCATTTTGTTGTCATCAGTGCTTTCATAGTTCTAAAATCTGATCCCAAAACCAAATCTTACCCCCAAAGGCAGTAAGCTTTCCTACCTGAATATTCAGTATGGTGCCTGTTTTGTATTTCAGATTACAGGCTGTGCTAGCCCTGGAAAAACTGTAACAATTGTGGTACGAGGGTCTAATAAACTGGTGATCGAAGAGGCTGAGCGTTCCATTCATGATGCTTTGTGTGTTGTCCGTTGTTTGGTCAAGAAAAGGTACTGCATCATTTTTGGACCAATAAAATCATCATTCAAGTTAGCAAAGTACACTTCAAGTTGCGTTTTAATTTTAATTTCAGAGCGCTAATTGCAGGTGGTGGAGCCCCAGAAATAGAGTTGGCATTACGCTTGAATGAATATTCTCGTATTTTAAGTGGCATGGAATCTTACTGTGTTCGTGCTTATGGAGAAGCTCTGGAAATTATTCCATCCACCCTGGCTGAAAATGCGGGCCTTAATCCGATATCCACTGTTACAGAGCTGAGAAACAGACATGCACAAGGAGAGAAAACTGCTGGCATTAATGTCAGAAAGGTAATCTGCAAACTAATAAAACAAGTGATATACCACATCATTTGGAAAACTCTGCCTTTTTGGAGTTCACTATTTTTCATGTTTATTGCATAATGCATAATTCAGAGGATTGCTCATCTTGAAATTACAATCTAAATTGCAGCAAATGCAGAGAAGTGCATTAGGTTTATGGGTATATTGTATTGGTTTTTTGAAGAGTGACCCAATTTAGAAATGTCAGTGAAATAAAATCCTTTTTTGCTCTTAGAATATTGGACATTTTAGCAAGAGGCAATATAATTGAAGTATTTTTCAAATTCCCATAAAGGAAATTGTGACTGAATGGTTTTTTTGTAGCGTGCCTATACAAACGCAGCAAAGAAGCAGTTCACTTCAACAGATCCCACAAACAGCATAAAACAACTGAAATACCTGTCTCTGACTTCTGTCCTGATACTTCTTTCTAATACACATAGAATTTTTGCAACTGGCATTTCAACAAAAAAGGCTATTTTTGCCCTTGATGCTATGGAAGTCGAGCATTCTAGCTTGATCTGTAATGCAACTTGAACATTTCATGTATGAAAATAAAGTGCACAAAGGCACAAGAATGGCAACATTTCAGTGTAACTCGTGGATTTTATCTGCTGTTTTACAATAGCTGCTATTCAGACAGATAGTCATTTTCATATGTCTCCTATTGGCCATCCAAAACTGCTTCTGATGCTTCTGTGTGTGGCTTCAAACCTATCTGATCAATGTAAATCAGCGACATCAATCTTGATGGGGGAGAAGTTGGAGTTGTGCTTGTTTATAATAGGGAAAGAGGCTGGGTTTTAGTCACTCTCCAACAGTTAGTCAAATGTGGGCCTAGCACGGAATTACTACACCATATATTAGAACATCCTCATTAATTCCTCATGAATTACATTCCTCTTAATTAAAGGCCTTATTTTGAGAAGGGATATTTCATTAGAAAGGAAATATTGAATTATGCATAATTTAATGGGAATGGAAAACAGGGAGGGATTTTTTTTTTAACATTTCCTTTTCAGTAGTCCCTTCACTAGTGAGCTAATTAAAATATGTAGTATTACTAAGTATAAGTTTGCATCCGGGTCCAATTCAAAGTGTTGGTTATCACCTTAAAGTCCATCATGGCATGAGTCCAGGTTATCTGAGGAACCACCTCACCCCAAAGAAATTGGCCCACCCCTCCCACACCATCAGAAGGAGCATAGATTCTGAACATAAGCAGAGCTGGCTAGGAGCTGCCTCCTGCTGAATTTTAGCTAGATAGTCCTACATCTAATATTTCCTTCTATGGATTTTTTTTTTTTTTTTAATTAAAAGTTTTATAAATTTTACAAAAAAGAAAAAAGAATACAAAACAAGAGACAACATATACAAAAAAATAAAACTAAACAATACATATATAAAAAAAAAAACCCCCCACCCCTCCCAAAACCCCCCCCTCCCTTCCCCCCCCCTGAGCTTCCCAGAGCAGAATATAGGCTTAAAAAGTAAAAATAAAAATTAAATTAAGAACTTTATATTTATATATATAAAAAGATTATCTATAATATATATAAAAATAAAACTTATGAAAAAACTATATAATATTTTTGTATACCCAATCTAAATTGTATAAATTTTATCCATTTATCCCAAACAGCAAAAAACTTCTCTTGCGTTTGTTGCTTTAAGAAAGCCGAGATCTTTGCCATTTCCGCCAGATAAGCTACTTTAAGAAACCATTCCTGCAATGTAGGCAAGGATTCCTTCTTCCAATATTGTCCTACTAACAGCCTAGCGGCTGTAATCAAATTTAACATCAATACAACCTCCTTTGTATCACAATCTGTAACAATACCTAACAAAAATAATTGCGGAGTAAATTTTACCCTCCTTCTAAAAATTCTCTGGATATTCCACCATACTTTGATCCAAAATGCTTTTATCTCTCTGCATGACCACCAAATATGATAATAGGAAGCCTCCTTATAACCACATCTCCAACATTTGGGTTGCACGTCAGGGTACATATAAGACATTTTTTGTGGATCAAGGTGCCATCTATAAAACATTTTATAAAAATTCTCCCTTAAGTTCTGTGCTTGTGTAAATTTGACATTTCTCACCCAAATTTTTTCCCAGGTGTCCAATGAGACTGGCTCACCAAAATTCTGCGCCCATCTTATCATACAATCTTTAATTAGTTCCGTTTCTGAATCCAATTCAACTAAAACCGCATAAATTCTCTTAATGTGGGTTTGTCTTGAATCCTTCACTTGCTTAATAAGATTTTCATCTTCTCTAAGAAAACCCACCTTACAATCCATCTTCCATCTGTCTAGTAATTGCCTATATTGGAACCAAGAATAAATAAAGTTTTCTTGTGCTAACTCTTCCCGTGATTTTAATTGCCAGTTTTGTCCATCTTCTATGGATTTTTGATATGTCAATGAAAATGACAGTCACATAGATAGAGTAATTGGTATATGTCAACAAAAAATAGCTTCCTTAAATCTTTTAAAAGTGAGGAAGTGTTGACTTCTTGTTGATCTGGTTTGCATAATTTAATAAAGTTGGCGTGATTCTTCATCCTACTTTGTTGGCAATAAAATAGGCCTAATAAACTTTTATCTCCTGCAAAAAGACTCAAGGAAACTCTGTTCCCATTTAGGCTGTATTTTCTGTTTGTATTTATTTATATAAACAAAATTGCTAATCCTCTCTGCAATTAAAGTTCATATTATATTATTTCTGTTTTAAATATGGGAAAAAGTTGTCAGAATGTTTATTTAATTTGAAAAATGCAATTAGTTTGAAACACCTAACAATAACCTTTAAGCTCAGTGATCTTGTATTCTTATTGCTCTTTCTCTTTTTTAAAAAAATGTCACTCCCCAAGAATTACATACTTGGTTTTGGTTTGCAGTTCTAAACAGAATTAAAATGAGCTGCTGATGTTGAGAAACTACAATCACTGGACAATATGGAAGTTTTTTTCATAGTTGTAAAACTCCATCTCTTACAGATTTAATATGTAATTTCTAATGATAGTATCATTAAAAAGAAAACAGTTGCTTGATGTTTAATGCTTTAGTGCTTCACATATATGTGTACACATAACACATAACATTTCTCACAGCGGACCTCCTCTACCTCTTAGGAGTTTTGGCTGCCATTTTTTGTATTTTTTAAGCTCTATAATATCCCCTTTTAAAGTAAGAATTATAGCCATTATTTTAAGGATATCCTCACCATAGATTTGTGTAACAGCAATTTTATTTGGCAGTTCTGATTTCAGTGGAAAAAAAGTTCAGTCATAAATGAGGTCATTCCTTTGCTGGATAAGCAGAATCAGACTGAGTACTTTTGCATAGTTGTGTGTGTGTGTGTGTGTGTGTGTGTGTGTGTGTGTGTGTGTGTGTGTATTTAGAAATGTTTTAATTTTGCTGATAGGTACAGCATATTGCGAAAAGGTTGCATACTGGAAGAGTATCTTTTAGTCTAGACATTTAAAAAGGTATAAATGTATTTACCTTAAACACATAATGAAAGCTCTTAAAAATATGATATGTGTAAGATGCTTGCTGATAATTGTTAGTACATTGATATTGTGATTTTTAAATTGTAGGGTGGAATTTCAAATATCTTGGAAGAGCTGGTGGTCCAGCCTTTATTGGTATCAATCAGTGCTCTCACCCTAGCTACAGAAACAGTTCGTAGCATTCTTAAGATTGATGATGTGGTAAGCTATTTAACATTCTTTTAATTGCTCCAATGTCCTTTTTATCTAATTTTTGTTAATTTTTACAATCAAAATGATTTTTCTTACCATAATATAATTGTATGTTAAGTGAAAGTATTTTGTAATTATAATTATGGTTTTCTGATGTGGAGAGTTAGGCATGTGCAATTGTTTTTGAAAATTTAGAATACTATATGGAGAAAGAAAGTTGACAAATTATACACTAATATTATTCCTATAATATCTTACGTTTTTTTTTTACAGGTGAACACTCGATGAAATGACTAAAGAAGAGGCAGTACTCTAAACTAGTACAAAGTACTAAGTTTGGAACTTGGCTCTTTTATAGAGGCACTGCGTTAGACACCTACTTAACTTGCGGTTGTGTTCATGTTCTGTCAATCTAAGTTAATAAAACCTCAATCTCAAAAGACAGACTTTGTTTAAATTCTTCAATCGTTAACTTTCACAGCTAAAAACGGCTTAAGTTGTCAGGATTGTGCCCCTTTTTAAAACTGATTTCAATATGTGCTTTTCAGTTTAAATCAGCAAGGATTTTGTCTTTTAAGTACTAATTTTCTCACCCATTCTTTACCAGGCATTTCAAACAGTGTTTTATTCTGTTAACTGTTAGTGTATTTTTTTTTAATGCAAGAGAGATTTCCCAGATAAGTACTGTATGAGCAAGGAGAATGGGTACAAATCACCACACATTTGATGTCATGAAATAAATGCTACAACTTCTACTCTGACATCAAGACACAAGAAAATAATTTCATTTGTGTGATGTCATTGCCCGTGTATCACTTTGGCATCAGAATTTACATCCACGTTGCTGCTTGTGGAAACTTGAGCTTCTTTGGCCTCTTTAGTGGTTTTACCAATTAAGTTCTTGAACAAAGCTGTTTAGGAGATTGTGTGCTGTTACATTGATTACTGAAGTGTTGGGCTGAAAACCTTGTGAAAAACTAACCTTCAGTAGGAACACTTCGAACTCATATAAGTTAGTAGGAACGGTATTCTGCTTTTGGATTATCCTTTGGATTGAATTGGGATAAGTACTAGTGGGAAAATATTATATTTTGTAGAATTTTAAAACAAAATGAGCTCATAAATTAAAGGGAACTTTCTAAAATGATTGAACATTTTACTGTCTGATTTTTAACAGCAATCCAGTTATCTCAATTCACATTTTTAAGAGTTAGTACAAAAGATTTTCAGTTGCGATCTTAATGTCTTTCGCTTGTATTTATATAACTATACAGTTACTCCTCGGTTAATGGCCAGTAACTCCTTTGCTAAGCAGCTTGGTTCTAAAGCACAAGTTTATGTGACTCTGCCAACATTATTATGATGCTCTATGTAGAGGTTTGATAGCTCTGTTCAAACTGATGTGCAAATGATAGAGTCAATGCACAATGTACTAAAACGAAAGATAATCTGAAAACTAGATAGTGGGCTTTACAGTATACAAAGCTGGTTGCAATGTAAGTCACAATACTGCAAGCTTATAGGTAACTAGATTACCACTGCATTAACTGATTACTGGTACATGACTTGATCTGAAAGTAAGATTTATAGGTGTTCCCCACCTTCCACTCTTGAATATAACTTCTTAGAGACTGAACCTAAGCATTGTTTTTTTTAATTTGGGAGACTTTAAGAATTTGCTTCTGAAAGCAGAGCCTGGATAATATGAAAATTAAAGCAGCCCTAAATATCGTGTGGTCGTTTAAGATGGCGCAAAGCATAGGGTATTTCTATTGGGACTAAGGATTTTATTACAATAGAGCTAATGCAGCTTCAAATTGTAATTTTCTTGAATGGTGACTTACGTTCGTTGACATAATCCATGTGAGTGAAATTAATTAATAGTAGCCAAATCATTAGCAATAAATACTTTGCCAGGAATAATTGGTGGTAACTTGAAAATTTGTGTTAGTGAGTGTAAACCACTTTTTATTTACTACAACTCCTTTTTATAATATGGGAATTATATTATGGGGCGATTTTAATCTTTACACTGTAAAAATATGATCCAGAATATTTCTGTCCTTGATGAGGAACAAAACCAATATTAGAGGTTTGCAAAACACTTGGCAGACTTCTATTTCCAATAACTTGTCATATATTGTTACGATCTAACTCAAATTTTGTACTTAGTAAAATCTAATTTGTGTGCCCAGAGATTTCCTCCCAATTCAAGGAACATTGATAACAGGTCTCTGGTTTCATAAAGATTAAAAATTCTGAATTTTGCAGTTGTTTTGTAAGTGCAATAGATTTAACTTTAAACCTATTTTTTCTTTCATGATTACTGTATTTTTTAAACTTCTCTGATGGGAGCTGGAGAAGGGGGCCTCTTTGAGTAACTTCAGTAACAGGCAGCACCTTTGATTAATGTTTCTACTTTCTTTGAAGTAACAGCAAGTATGTGAAATTCTGATAAGAATCAGATCATACCAGCTACAGACAAGAAGTGTCCAGAAATTTGAACATTAATAACCTGAAAACTGATATGTGGAAAACATCCCCTGAATATTCAATTGATCATTAACAAGACCATGCTAAAATATGGGATGTTCTAGTGGCGAACCTATGGCACGTGTGCCAGAGGTGGTACTCAGCCCTCTCTCTGGGCACGTGTGCCATTCCCCGGAAATGGCTAGGGACTGGCCCCCACTGCCCTGGCCCCGCCCACCCAGTCTGCCATGACCACTGCGGCCATGCCCACCCAGCACCTGGTGATAAATAAGTGGGTTTTGGGTTGCAATTTGGGCATTGGGTCTCTAAAAGGTTCGCCATCACTGTTCTAGTCTAAACGATTACATGGTACGTTTATAGTCGCTGCGCATGTTCTCTAGATGCTTGACTCAAATGATGCTGGCCAATTATCATATTCCAACACCATATGTTTGAAATGTATATAAAGTGATTTATTCCTTTTCTAAGGGTCTTCTCACCTAGTACCTATGGGAGACATCTTTTACTTATACATAAAACAGATATTAAATCTACCTTCATGGTTGGATCCTATTTTGACACCAAGCTAAGAATCTTGCCTTGATTTAGAGCTAGCATCTCTAGTATATAACGTGAAAATGATAACGTTTTCTAATTTTTCTAGAAATCCACTTCAATAATCCTACACATCAACTCCCAATTTTTTTTAAAAAATCATCTTTTGATATGAGCTGATAACCTTGTACCATTAAAATACTGCATGGTTGCGATTCTAGGTTTTCCCATTATCTCCGGAAATTCTTCCCGAGATACCTCTAACGTGGGAAAAGACGGGAGAGGTTTCAGAACAGACGAAGAATTCACGGAAACATTGCACATAGGAGACGCGTTTTTATACACGAGTGGAAGGTTCATGTCCTGTTCGAGATGCCGTAGCGCAGAGGTGGGGAAACGAGGGCCCTTTTATGACTTGTGGACTTCAACTCCCAGAATTCCTGAGCTGGTTCAGGAATTCTGGGAGTCGAAGTGCACAAGTCATAAAAGGGCCATCATTCCCCACACCTGCCGTAGCGTCTCAAGACTCTTAAGTCAAGTAACCTTAGCAACCAAACACGCGGGGAAGGGGCTTGGTAACCAGGCTAGCAGGAGGCGGCCGTGGCCTCCTGTCCTTTGAGAAGCCCATGGACGCATCCCACCGAGCTGCTTTGCTCACTGCCTCCTGCCTGCATACGCCGGTGAACCCGCGCACCAAAGCGCCGGCGGCGCTGTATGAACGGGTATCAGAAAGAGCCTCTTTGGAAGATGGCGTCGGGCAGGTAGGTAGCTGGCTGGCTGACAGGCAGGCTGGCTTGTGCCGCCGCCGCCGTCCCCTGATTGCTGCTGCTCCTGCTCTCTGGTGGCTGGAGGTGGAATCGAGAGACGGGATTTCTGCAGAAATGGCTTCAAATCCCCCAGCGCCTTGGGTCGCGCGCGCCAATCCCCAGCCGGATAGAACGCGACAATAGCTTAATTATGACGATTAGGTGCCATCCGTCGCTTTTAGCGACCATGTAAGTAGATTTTTCTCCCGACTGACTCTAACGTGATCCTTCAGCAATTCCAGCGGTGCCTTCAAAGCTACTGTAACTGAATGCATCCACCTTGCTGCTGGTCGTCCTGTTTTCTATAGCTTACCCTTCCTTTAAAGAACCTCGCCCGATCCTAATTTTACCCCATATTCAGTTTAATTGAATCCTAGGTAGATTATCCATTTGGATAAGAATGCTATGTGATTCCAGCCTTATCAAGCCAGAACTTCCTAGGATGAAAATATAATAGTGAAGGCATTTCTTTCCTCTCTTCTTCCCTTCCAAGATCCCTGAGAATTTTTCTTTGCCGCCTGAATTTTCTTAATGAAAATGCCTTTTGCACCATTTGCAGCACTGAACACAATTCTGCAGGGTGACAGATTTGGGGGATTATGCTACTGTAATATTAAAGCCCCTTTTAATTAAAAAACAACAACCCTCTTTGTTGACGCATTAGAAGCCTGTTCGAAAATTTTCCTGCGTTTGTCTTGGGCATATGGGAGAACTTCAGGTGTCAGATCTTTATATATGATATATAGGAGATACTCTACACTAACTTGCCAGAAATTTTGAACCATTTGTCATCCAGAATTATCTACTGATTTTAGGCTTTGTTAAGTTAGTAATCAGCATTGGGACCTTTTATTCTGCAAATCCAAGCAAATAGAGAAGTCTTACATGTTTCTTAACTGCCCGTAGGACACAAAACTCATTAAATTGCCAATCATTTAATAAATATAATTTTCTCAGAAAATTAAAACAAACATGCCCATCTTTTGTTTTAGGAATCCTTAACTCCAGGAAGAGACTACAGTTCCATCATGTGTACTGATTGTAAAGATTGGCTAGATCTCTCAAACATGTACCTCTCAAATCAGGAATATTATTTAAAGCTGGAAGAACTTAAGAACGCTCACCTGGAAACCATGGCAAAATTGGAAGAAATGTATCAGAATAAGCTGTTTCTAAAAGATGTTCAACCTTTAACTGACACAGATATGATTTATTGTAAGACTTACAGGTAATTTTTACAATAATATATATTTGTGAATTATCTTTTTTCTCAAAGTGGTTAAATATTGCATATATTAGATATTGATCATTGCAACAAAATATTATTAAATATGTTAAATACATAAAACGAATGTAAATAAGTCTGATGGAAAACAACACTAAAAAGAATCCTTAGCTCTTGTAGACAATGAATGACCTTAGCCTGAGCTACATCCAGGTACAAAAAAAAAACCAGAAGAAAGATTGAAAATAGATCATTAATTTTTCTGAATTTAAGTTCTGTTCTGCTTTGCTTTTAATTAGTGTTTGCTTTAAAATGTTATTAATTGTGAAATATACAGTTGTGAAAACTATACCAGCCAGAATTACACTCTTGCAATTTACAGTGAAATGGATCCTTGATTTAGGAAATAGATCAAGAGTCAACAATTTCTTCTCATGCTGTTCTATAATTTTCCAGAAAGCTTGTCCAGCAGGAAATGTACTTCTCAAATCAGGAATATTATCTAATATTCTGGAAGAACTTAAGATTCTCACCTGAAAACCATGGCAAAATTGGAAAATGTATATCAGGATTTCAGAGTTTCTAAAAGACTTTTAACATTTAACTAACTCAGTGTGATTCGGTTAGGTAAGCAAGAATCAGTGAGAGATAATTATCTTTCTCAGACTTTATAGGTTGGTAAAGGTTTAACAATACTAATTGCTTGACCAGTTCTTAAAAAAAACAAACAGAAGAGGGCATTAGACTGCTTATTTTCTCCCCTATTTTTGTTTTGAAGTATGATTAAATATAATACTGGCTGTGATTTTGACTGGCACTAAAAATTAATATAGAATATGACACTATAACTAAAAACTGCCTCTTCGTCATAGGTATAAATGGAAACATTAATTTTAACTTCAATTAAGTATTGTCTTAGCATTGTTTTTGAGTTATTATACATATTAGCAACAATAAAGTGTAAATATTAAGAGAGTAAGAGATGCCCAGTAAGATCAGATCAAAGTCTCATCATGCTCAGCATCCCGTATCTTACAGTAGTCAATCAAAAGCTATTAAAAATATCAAAGAATAGATGTCATGCCTGATTATATGTTTATTTTGTTTTCTTTCTTTAAAAGTCCAAAACAGTGCAAATATTCCTTAAAAGGGTTGTATTACCGTAACTTCTTTTTATTTTGGCTGTGATTTTCACATTTCTAGATTTACATTTTATCAGCTGGATTAATGAATTTTATTGGAACTATAATTGTTAATTATAGCCTGACAGTGGGCATATTTGTACTCCAAGAAAAATATGGAGAAAGGAGCACATGATTCAGAAATCAATTTAACATTGTTTTAGCATTGGTATTCTTTTAATCTAAAGCAGAAGTCCCCAACCTTTTGGGCACCAGGGACCGGTTCTGTGGAGAGATGTTTTCCGCGGACCAGAGGGTGCGTGGTTTTGTGTGCTGCCTGCATCCCACGGAAGGGGCTTTGCTTGTTTGTGTGGACCAGTTGCTGGAATGCTGCAGCCCGGTACTGGTCCATGGACTGGGAGTTGGGGACCCCCGATCTAAAGCTTAATATATTCATAAGTAAATAATTGTTTTAGACATTTTTTTTTTATTCAGTTTGGCAAGAGATTCCACAACTATTATTTAATCAGGTTAATTTGTGTCACTTCTAGACAACTAAGCATTACATTTTTGTTATGTTTAGATCGGCATGGGAAACCAAACCATTTCAACTTCAGAACATGCATAGATCGTTTTCTGCATCTGACCTGAACAGTTCATTCCATTCGTTAAATTTCTCTGATGCGACTGATGAAAAACTAGAGTTAGAAACAAGTGACAGTGATGCTGAATCACTAACACTGGACAAGACTGAAAATGCATGGGATGGCTATTCTTTGGAGGATTATTCACTCTGCTCTAAAACTATTTTACCCAAATTAAATGTTTTGAAGCTAAGCAAGAAAAAGAAAAAATGGTTCCCAAAAATCACAGTACCAGAACCTTTCCAGATGACTATTAGAGAAGCTAAGAGGAAGCAACAGAACATCAAGTCCAAGTCACTCATGGAGCTGGAAAATAACTTGCTGAAGAAGCAATTAGAGGAGGAGGCCGAGTGTCAGAAACAATTTAGAGCCAACCCAGTACCTGCACATGTTTTTGTCCCTCTTTATCATGAAATAATGCAGGAAAATGAAGAACGTAGAAAGTCATTTAGAGAAAGGAGGGGAAATTTCCTTCTAGCTACACAAAAGCCATTTCAGTTTATTGAAAGAGAAGCACAAAAGAAAGAACTGAGAAAAATGCAATTTTCTTCACCAGAAAAAAAAGCAAAAATGTTTAAAGCTAAAGCAGTTCCTAAATTTGTTTCCAGTTCAGAAATGAGAGAGAAACTAAAGGAAGAAGAACTCTATAGAGACATTAGAATTCAAGTTAGATCTGAAGAGCTCCTACGTAATTCATCGCTTCCGAATAGCAGATTAGGAAATAAAGGCGCCATTAGGCCCGGGCTGCAAAACTGCTTTGAACAAAGTGAAGAATTAAAATGCAAATCAAAGACCAAAGTTAAAGTCCCTGATTTTGAAACATTACATAAAAAATTCCAGAAGCAGCTTCAAAAACATAAGAATGTAAAAAGTGCCACAATCAGTGAGCCTTTCAATCTCCATACACCAAATATTTCGTCCCATAAAGAGAAAATTCTTGAGGACATCGACATGGATGAAGCAACATTAAAAGAAACACGCTGGCCTTATGTCTCTGCAAGATGTCCCCCTCGAACTTTGAATGGAAGTTCATATCCTTCAGGCTGTTTACAGTCTCCGTCTCCAAGAATTACAGCGTCTACAAGAAAACGGCTAGAAGCCATAAGGTAAGCCCTTAATGTGCTGTGTAATTAATCCCAAGTTCTTTGTGGTAAGTAAAAACATGCAGATGTTGAAAATACTTGTTTTACAGAAGTATGGAAAATGTTTCCATGTCAAGGATGTTCCTGAATTGCCATTGTGACTGTTCTGAGTGTTAAACAAATCCCATGTGAGAGATTTTAAAGATAGAATGCACTATTTTTCCCTAATGTTTGAGGGTTCTACTTGTGCTATTCTGCTATTGTTCCTCGAGTTGAAAAAGGCATGTGGCTTTTGTTGTGAAATCACCTTGGTCTGCATTAACTGATGCTTCAGACTCCCAGCGTGTCATCCTAGTCTATCTGTTCCTGGTCTATATGTCAGCCAGACTGCAGACATTTTGAATATATCTACACGTACATGTACATGTACACCTACATCATATACATCTACATCTATACTTACATATCTGTGTGTCTATATCTATATCTCTCTCTGTCTCTTATCTCTATATCTATATTCTGTACTTTTTTAATCTCAAATATGTGTGACTACTTACCAGCATTTAGGCCATAGAAATCCTCTTAACTCTGCTTTCCAAAGGAAAATAGTTTTTGTTTAAATCCAAGCCTTGGAAACGTGCAGATTGAGATAAGGAAAAGGAGCCTAAAAAACCATTGCAAATCTGTAAGAAACTGGGGAAATCCAAGGAAGCAAGGTGGATCCAGTTTTTCGGACTTTTGTTTCCAATGAATCTGTGAATCTGTGTTAAGACCTTATGCTTTAATTTGGCTGTACATACTCATGTATGCTTTATTTACTCTGATATTTCAATTGTACTCTGATCCCTCTCTCTTTTTAATCTATGCCAGGCATGTCAAACTGCCGGCCCGCGGGCCGGATGCATCACACAGAAACCACACCCACCTTATTGCCGTGACGTCGCAAATTTGACATGCCTGATCCATAGTGTGGATGAACTTTGTTTCTCTGGGAATGTGAAGGCCACAAAGCTTTCCTGGTGTTCCATTTTATTTTCAGTGGCAGGAAAGCCAAGAAAAGAAATGTGTAATTTCTATTCCAAATACAGACAGTTCTCAACTTACAACCATAACTGAGCCTAAAATTCCACTGCTAAGCAAAATAGTTGTTCAGTGAGTTTTGCCCCATTTGTAACCTTCCTTGCCAAGTGAATCACTACAGTTGTTAAGTTAGTGAGACAATTGTTAAATGAGTCTAGTTTCCCCATTGACTTTGCTGGTCAGAAAGTTGCAAAAGGTGATCACATGACTCCAGGGACACTGCAGCCATCAAATACATCGCAGTGGCCAAGCGTCTGAAGTTTGATCACGTGACCACGGGGATGCTGCAATGGTCGTGAGTCTCTTTTTCCAGTATAATTGTAACTTTGAACAATCACTAAACGAATGGCTGTAAATTAAGGACTACCTGGACTCTTAATAATGAATAGAATTAAAAGAAAAAGTCATTGCTTTTTGAACCACAAAATATGAAAAAAGTGGGTGAAAATAATTACTTTTATCCTTCTACTATTATTTTATCCTTCTACTATTATTTGGAGTTCAAGTAACAAAATTATTTGTTGCAGGGAACCCAAGTTAATTTTTTGATAGCCACACCAAACTTTATAAACACTGAAATATCTCCCTCCCAATACCTGGGGTTTGCTATGTTATCCAAAGATGCCTCACCAAAAGGCTACAAAAGGGGTATCGAACTGCCGGCCGCACCGGAGGCCACACCCACCCCAGCTTCGGCAAGGGGAAAAAAGTTGTGATACGTTGCGACACATCATGTGACGTGGCGAGTTTGACACCCCTGAGCTACAAGGTCAAATAGACGTCCTAGACCAAATTTGATGGGGCTGAAATATTTGGCAATCACAACAAAATTCATTTGACAACGGATTTCAGGTTCATGTATCAAATGTTACAATTTTATTATATATATATATATATATATATATATATATATATATATATATATATATATATATATATATATATATATGTTTTCTGAGGTTTTCGCGGGTGTTTGTATGTAGGTCTTTGGTTGTTCGGGTTTTCTCCCGCGTAAAATTGGAAGTGTCTTGGCGACGTTTCGACGAAGTCCCATTCGTCATCTTCAGGCTGGTGTTTTCAGCTTCGTGCTTCGAGCAGCAATGTGTGGTCTTAGCTGTTTCTTCCTTTTAACTGCCAGTGGGGGTATGAACTGATTGGGTGGGAGCTTGGCTGTGTTCTGATTGGGTGGAGGTGTGTTCTGATTGGTTAGGGGCTTGGCTGTGCTCTGATTGGCTGGGGGGTTGGCTGTGCTCTGTGCTCTGATTGGCTGGGGGAGTGTTATGTTTGGTTGTGCTCAGGTTAGTCTGAGTTGCAGAGGGGTTTAAGATTTTGGGCTGCCTTGCTATTTTTTGGCTTCGCGTTTGTGGTCGTGCCTCATTTTCATGGAGGGTGTCAGTTTGCTTCGTGTATGGATTGGAGGGCTTTGAAGTGGCTAATGATGCAGCTCTGGTCTGGCTTCTGGTTTGTGGTCGTGCCTCATCATCGGTGTGGCTTTGGGTTTGCGTTTTGCGTGGATGTGTGGTGGTGACATCCTGTGTGGTTTTTGTGAGTGTGGGTCTGGTATCATTTTTTGTATTAGGGAGTCGTTTGTCAATAAGGGCGGGTTTCCAAATGGCTGGTAGGCGGGAGGTATCATCTCGCTTGTTCATGCTGTGTGGGCGTTTTTCTATCTCGATGGCTTCTCTGATTATTCTGTTATTAAAATGTTCACTTTTGGCAATGGTTCTGGTATTTTTAAAGTCAATTTCATGTCCTTCCAATTTTACGCGGGAGAAAACCCGAACAACCAAAGACCTACATACAAACACCCGCGAAAACCTCAGAAAACATATATATATATATATATATATATATATATATATATATATATATATATATATATATATAACTAACTTGATCCGTGCAGGTATTTTGAGAAAGAGGGCCACAAAAGCTCTTATGCCTTAGCCAGACTTAAGTTTATTTTCTTATTCAGGAAATCGGCTGAGGAAAAAAAGAAGGTTGAAGAAGAGCATAAAAGAAGAGAAGCAAAACAAAAAGAGAGAGCAAGAAAGCTACAAAGGCTTATAGCCACCCGGGCTGAGGCAAATGATCCACATCAGAGCCTAGCCGAGATGCTTAACTCAAAGTTAAAATTGTTTAGGTATTCTGCAATATATCCTCTGATTCCTGACCCCTTAGATACAGGATCCTTAGTTTAGAAGTAGTAGGCAGAACCATATAGTCTTGCTCCTTCCATTTTTATTTTGCTAAAAGATTCATATTTAAATTCCATACCATTTCCATGTCATGGTATATTAAAAAAACAGGAAACATGAAAAACAGAGAATGAAAGAGTATCTGCAGGAACTGGAAGAAATTGAAGAAAGGGTGGAAAAGAGGCCTCTATTGTTGGAACAAGCCACACAGGTCATTGACATCATCTCTAATATTTCTCTATATATCTATTAAGTTGCTATTTTTTCTTTGTATGTTGTGTTTAATAATTGTTGGTAAGATCATGCTAGTAATGCCACCTGTCATGTCATTAGGCTTAACTTGATTTACCAGTGCCATTGCTTTTTGCTTTGGTTGCTTAACGATTGTTTTAAAGTGGTTTCCAGATTTCTGACCCATTATGTGTCATGGTGCAGAGAACAGAAAACATTAAATGGTGATATTTTTCTCATTGTTTATTGTTGATTTGCAGCAGCTGACAGCATTGAATCTGGATATATAATATGTTTGCCAGCTTAAGGCTGCGAATGAGCAGTTAAAAATGTCAAGATGTAAAGCTATCTGCTGTCTGAACAGCAATTTAGATTTCAATCAAATAACCTGCAGATTTGGAATCTTTTGTCTTGTAAAATAAAAGGAACACATGTAGAGTGATTTCTTTAAACTTGGAGATATCTTTCCGATATATTAATTTTGTTTTCTTTTTAAATGTAGAAGAATGCCCGGCTAGCAGCAGAGAAGCATTATTCTGACTTGCTGCAAGAGCTGGGACTGTGTGAGGACTTTATTTCAAAGAAAGGCCAAACTGTTACTGAAGAGTTTTTGCAGGATTCCTACAGTAATAGCTTTGAAAACTTGGCAGCAAATGTAGAAAGGTAATTTTTTTAGCTTGGAAGCTTATAGTACTATTTTTGAGCTTCCTAATATACTTCATTCTAAATATGAAATGTCTATAGCTGGTTTTGATTAGGAAAATCTGACCTTTCAGAGGAAGAATGAAGAGGTCTCTTGTTTTGCTTTCCATGTTTTTAGTGTACAGCAGGGACCCCCAACCCCCTGGCCACGGCCCAGTACTGGTCCATGGCCCATTTGGAACCAGGCCGTGCAAGCGTGCTCAGTTCCCACTTGTGGCTCCATTTGTGTGAGTACGTGAACCTGCCCCTTGGAGCTGCACAGAACGTTCCCCTGTCCCTCCCAAACCGCCGGCCCACAAAGCCAGAAAGGCTGGAGACCACCAGTGAACAGTATTTATTGCTTCTTTCCTTGCTAGCCATTGTTAATAGCCTGATTGTTCAGGGACATAAAAATATAAAAAAGCCAAGAATAACTGCACATTTCTTTGTGTATTATATTTACTTATTTATTTCAGCATACTTTTTTATATTTGGAAAAAAGTTTATTGTATCCTTTAAATTACTAAAATAAAAATTTGGAGAAAGACCCATTTCCCATCCATAATTCATTCCAGTTTATAAGCTTGAAATCAAGTTTATCTTATATAGCCTTTTTTAAAATTGAATTTTAAATTGAAAAAGCAGGATAAATGTAATAAATTGTAATAATGTAATAAATTGTTCACTCATAAAATATTTTGTCTTTTTCAACCAAACTGATAACATTCAGCACTTAAAGTTAAATAAATTATTGATCTGCCTCTGAAACAATGAAAACCAATTGCCAAGTTTGAAAAGGGGACTCTCTCCCCTTACGCTCTCTGAGGTAATCTGTTTTGAAAGCAATACATTATTATTCAATGGACCTATTGTTTCCCCATTTCACCCAGTGATAATGAACATGAAGAAAAAAGAGAATCTGAAGAAGATATTTCCCAAGTCCAGTCAGCTCAGCATAGTGGGGAGGAGGAGGAGGAGAAGGAAGACAAGAAAGAGGAAGAAAACGAGAAAGATGAAGGTGCTGCCACTCAGTCAGACCATGCTGATCAAGAAACTCCTGAGCATGAAAGTGAAAATGATTACAAAGATTCAGTAGAAAAATCCAGTGATTATGAGGGCTGATTAAAATATATTGCTACTACTCTTAGTCTCGATGCTCGTAGTTTATTTATTGCACCTAACACAGATAGTCCTTGGCTTACAACAGTTTATTTAGTGACCGTTTGATACATCACTGGAAAAAGTGACTTATACAGTTTTTCACATTTATGACCGTTGCAGCATCCCCTTGGTCACATGATCAAAATTCAAATGCTTGGCAAGTGGTTCATATTTATCGTTGTTGTGGTGTCTGGGGATCACATGATCCCCTTTTGTGACCTGACAAGCAAAGTCAATGGGGAAGCCAGATTCATTTAACAATTGTGTCACTAACTTAACAACTGCAACGGTTTACTTAAGTGTGGCAAGAAAGGTCGTAAAATGGGGCAAAATTCACTTAACAACTGTCTCACTTAACAATATAAATTTTGGGCTTCATTCTGGTTGTAAGTTGAGGACTATCTATTTATTGAATCTAAGGTATAAAATGAAAAAAACCCACTGATTTCCAGTGCTAGTTGTGCTTTAACATATATTTTTTTAAAATTCACAAATAATTCTTTGGTACATTTTATTATGATGTAGCAAACATTATAATTTCTCAGCTTGTTATCTTTTGCTATAAAAATGTACTTCTCTACTCACATAACTGGTGTTTATAATCTCACATTACATATGCATTCCTTTCTAACTGTTCTTAATTTTGTTATATCTTGTTCTTGATCTTTTTTTAAATGATGTACATTTTGACTAAAAATTAGTATTGCTTTGAAATCAGAAATTCTGGATGTTTTACAGCGGTGAGTGGAGTATAGTGAATATTCTTGACTGAATTGCACTGAAAAATAATTAATTATCCAAAATAATAGCATTACAAACTTGACCTCTTTCTCTCAAATTACCCATGAACTTGCAGGTATGCTGTTTCAGCCTCCTTTTTCCTTATGTGGATAACAATGCTATTTTTCAATATGTAAATGCTATACATCTTTGCTCAAAATGTAATTTCGGCAACCATAGACCTGGGAGGATCAAATATTTCCCAATTGATTTTTGAAAATGTGCAATGTGTTATGCTGGATTTTTGCAAAGGTTTGTTTCCATAAACAAGAGATTGATTGGTCAAAAGAAAGAATATTGTTAACAAATAATGACATTGTGAATGAGGTTGGAAAATAAGCAAGTGCAGTATTGAATATCCATGAGCAGTACTTTCTAGCATTATGCACCTGCCCGTGACTACACAAAGTAATTGTGCCTGTTTCTAAACCCTCTGACTGGTGCAGCAAGGCTTCCCCAGCTACTGTGGGATCTAGGAGAAAGGTACAGCTGCTTTAATCAATTGCAGAGGGGCCATGTTTGTGCTGCCATGAGTTCTGATTTAGCATCCCTTACGAATCTAATCCAAATTACTGCACAGTCTTATGCTCTATATAGCTTAACAATAACTTGACTAGGGCAGGTCTCCTTCAGTACATCGATCCCTTCAAGTTTGATTATTCATCGATCCCCAAAATTTATCATGTGAAAATAATTTACTAAATATTACTTTAATTGATAGCATTATGAATAATAATAATGATCATCAAACCCTTGGACAAAGCCATCAACCCCTGGGAATCAATACTAAACGCTTTGGGGGACCCTGGGGGCGTAGTGGCCTTGCGGTTAAGGCATTGGGCTTGTCGGCCAAAAGGTTGGCAGTTTGAGACGCAATTACCATGTGATGGGGTGAACTCCCGTTCCCACCCCACCTCCTGCCAACCTTGTAGTTCAAAAGCATGCAAAAGCAAGTGGATAAATAAGTACCGCTTTGTGCGAAGGTAACAGTGTTTCATGTGCCTTAGCATATAGTCATGCTGGCCACATGACCATGGAAGCATCTTTGAACAACGATGGCTCCCTTGGCTAGGAAACAGGGATGAGCACCGTCTCCTAGAGTCGGACACAACTGATCAGGGAAACCTTTCTTGGACCTAAGGCAAGACACAGACACAAAGAGGCATAGGATATGTGGCAGATTAAGCCTGGAAGAGGAAGCTTAGAGTAAATGGAGAAGTAGCTCCAGAGAGGAAAGGAAATCAGCATTTGTGTTAAGAATAGAGTAAAAAAAAAATCAGGTGAGAAATGTAAGAAATGCAACTGATGAATATGGGAAATGACAATGCATTGCAGTCCACATCTGATCCCCTTAATTGGGAGTTTGAACTACTTGCCTGCTTGAAACTCTGTGTTTTTAATTTCTGTACAGTCTTTATTCTAAATTTTGTTCTGCTACTTCCTAAAGATTCAGCTATATAGTTGTAATCTGACTGTAATCTTGTATCATTTAATTGCATTATAATTTCCTGTTGTAGTGCAGTATATTACAATCTATGCTCATTAACTGTAACACATATAATAGGTAGCTGTAGGATGCCTGTGATAGCAAATTCTTAGATAAAATTTTTTGAATTATGTAGGATTTCACTGACCATTGTAAAATCTTCAGGTATGCTCTTGGTCTTGTCACTGACAAATATAAGCACTTGATTTGTAATTATTTACATTTTAAAAAGTACTTCCTTATATCCATTTATATATGTCTGGGATATGTGTGTTTCTTTGAACATCATATTCCATTAAGATTTTTTTTCCAGATAAGAGATTTTCTGTTTCCTTTCTTGTGACCTGAATAGCAACACCCTCCCTATCAGCACAGCTACTGGATGTATGATTTCAGTTATTTTTCTGTCATGTTTATCTCTGTGTAAAATACATTGCCTAAAGCTCATTTGATATTTGGAACACCTGATTTTTGTGTCTCATGTACTATAACAGATATGTCAAACTCGCGACATTACATAACGTCACACAACTTATTGGGACAGTTTTACCATTGCCAGCAATGGGGTGGGCGCGGCTTCCGTGTGATGCATCTGGCCCATGGGCCAGCAGTTTGACACCCCTGTACTATACCAAGAAAGGACAATGAAAATCCCTACCTTTACCACCACTGCTGTCCTACCTATAGCTCCACTTACCCCTTTTCTAATATACATGATAGAAAAAGGGACATACTGCACCACACATTCACCACCTTTTTTATACATAAAGTTTATTGGTTTTTATAGGGTTAGGGATAAAATGAGGTCAGGATTAGGATTGAGGTTTGGATTAGGGTTGGGGCTGGGGTTTTCCCAGGTAACATTTTCAATATTTAACAAACAGCATATTGTCTAGGTACATGTATTTAACTAACAATAATAGATATAGTTAATTATAAACAGTATTAATTAATCACTCAGTAGCCGCCTTCTTACTAATATATATATTCAAAATTACATATCACATTCCTTTCTGACTCGTTTTTCTAGCCATTGATAAAAGTTATCCCATGCTCTAAAGTAGACTGAGTCTTCTTTCTCTTTAATCTCTAAAGTCAATCTATCCATTTCTATGCACTGTAGAATTTTCTTAATTAGTACTTCTTCAGTTGATAAGTTTTCATTTTCCAGTATTGGGCAAATACAATTCTTGCTGCTGTTAATACATATAGTATTAGATATCTAGAATCTTTCTTGTACTTGGCTCCTATTATTCCTAACAAAAACAATTCTGGTTTGAAGTCTATTTGTTTTTTAGTCATCTTCTCCAACCATAGATGTATTTTAGCCCAATATCTTTTTGCTTTAGGGCATGTCCACCAGATGTGGTAATAAGTATCTGGCCTTTGTTTGCCTTTCCAACAATTGTTTGAAGTATTTTTAAATATTTTCGCTAGTCTCACTAGTGTCATGTGCCATCTGTAAAACATTTTGTATAAGTTTTCTTTATATGGCACTGCTTTAGTTAATTTAATATTTCTTTCCCATAATTTTTGCCAATCTTCTAATTCTATAGTATATCCAAAATTCTTTGCCCATATTATCATTGTTTCTTTTACTTGTTCTTCCTCCATCTTTAAGTTTAACAAGAATCTATAGAGTTTCTTAATCAACTTTTCATCTGTTTTTAACAGTATCTGATCAAAGTCTGTTCTTTATAAAGTTGTTTTAACATCTTTTTCATATCTCGTTTGAATTTGCAGATATGGCCACCATGCTAAATCAATCAGTTGAATTGTCTTTCAATTTTCTTTCATTGTCCAAAATATATTTATAGATCACAACTTTATTGTAGTTAATTAAATTTGGGTAAGCAAAAGCTTCCATTGTTGAAAGCCATTCAGGTGTCTTAATGTAAATTTTTTCTTTTAGTCTTTCCCATTCTGAAAGAAGTGCATTCTTTATAAAATGGTTTTCAAAGTATCTATGTATTTTATTCTTTCCATACCACAGAAAGGCATGCCAACCGATTTGCAGATCATGCCCCTCTAGGTACAGTAGTCTTTTATCTCTAAGCATTATCCATTCTTTAAGCCATGTTAGAATGGTTGCTTGGTAGTATAACCTCCAGTCCAGCAGTCCATATCCTCCACTGTCTTTTGCTTCTTGTAGCATTTTCACTTTGATTCTAGCTTTTTTTCCTTGCCAAATAAATTTCAATATTATTGTATTCAGTTCATCAAAAAAGGCTTTTTCCAGCCTTACAGGGACCATTTGAAATAAAAAGAGTATTTTTGGTAAGATAATTCATTTTCACTGTTGCTATTCTCCCCAGCATTGAGGGTTGGAGGTTCTTCTACTTTTCCAAATCCAATTTTATTTGTTTTAGCAGTCTTACATAATTATCTTCTTTTACTGTTACACATCTTGCTGTTAGATAAATTCCCAAGTACTTGACTTTTTTAACTATTTGAAGATTTGGGTTTTTTTTGTTAGTTGGCTTTTTTTTGTTTTTCTGTTAAGTTCTTTGTCAGCACTTTAGTCTTTTCTCTATTTATTGTCAGGACTGCCACTTCTCCAATTTTTTCTATTTTTTCCAGAGATTTAGTGCTTGTTTCCAATGGATCTTCCAGTATAAAAACCAAGTCATCGGCAAATGCTTGTAATTTATATTTTTCATCTTTTATCTCCAGTCCCTTAATTTCTATATCTTGTCTAATGTTTCTATTCAATACTTCCAATGCTAATAGTAATGGAGATAATGGACACCCCTGTCTTGTGCCCTTTTTAATGTTGAAGTTTTCTGTATAGTCTCCATCTACAATTATTTTGGCAGTCTGTTTACAATAAAATGTTTGAATTGCATTTATAAAGTTTTTTCCTAAATCCATTTCTGCAAGCTGCTGAAACATAAATTGCCAGTTTACATTGTCAAATGCTTTTTGTCATCAAGGAATATTATAACCATCTGTTTCCCTGGATGAATTTCATAATACTCTAACACATTAAGGATCATTCTTAGATTATTTTTTATCTGTCTTTTAGGTAAGAAACCATTTTGATCGGTGTGTATAAATTCAGTCAAAAATTTCTTTATTCTTTCTGCCATTATTGAAGCAAAAAAATTGTAGTCTACATTTAATAATGATATTGGTCTGAAATTTTTTATTTGTGTCAGATCGGAATCTTCTTTAGGTATTAAAATAATATTGGCTTCAGTCCATGTATTTGGTATTTTAGCCTCCAGGAGAATTTCATTACACAATTCTTTCAAAATCGGATTTAATACATCTTGTAGTGATGTATAGAATTCTGCAGGGCCTGGAATTCTCCATCTGGGCCTGGAGTCTTATCCTTTTTTTTTTTTCGCCTTTTTATGGCCTCTATATTCTCCATTGATATTTTTCCATTTAATATGTTTCAGATGTTCTGTGGAATTTTTGGTAAGTGTGCTTTTTTTTAAGTACTATTGTATTTTTTCTTTTGGAATTTCCTCTGCCTTGTAGAGTGTCTCATAGTAATCTTTAATAATTTTTTTAATTGTGTCATTTTGAAACTAATTCTCCTTTTGGATCTTGCAGCTTACTTAACAATTTTTTCTCTTTTTCTTTTTTCAGTCTATATGCTAACCATCTCCCCCCGGCTTATTGGCATTTTCAAAGAAATTCTGTTTAGTCCTTTTAATCTGTTGGGCCATTATTTCTTGTCACATATCTTTAAATTTCAGGTTATAGATTAGCAATCTTACTCTGCAAGACCCTTGCCTATAAAAAGAATTTGCCATATTCACTCCGAATCTGTCTTTCCTTTGTTCTGCCTAATGCTTAGAGATGTCAGCTGACAGTCTGTCCAATTCTGCATTTACAGGAAACATATCTACCAAACTGAGGCCCTAGTTCAGTGATGGCGAACTTTTTAGAGACCGAGTGCCCAAATTGTAACCCAAAACCCACTTATGTATTGTCGGGTGCTGGGTGGGTGTGGCCCATTGGGTGGGTGTGGCTTCGGTGATAACGGCAGACTGGTTGGGACTAAAAAGTTCAATCAATCAATTCCAACTTTGCAAAATCTTTTTTTTCCTGCGAGAAGCTGAAATTGATTGACTGATTGAACTTTTTTTTTTTGCACACGGCGGCGGAGGCCTAAAGTGAAAAGGTTTTATAAAACCCAGCTGAAGGCCTAGGACTGGGGTGACGGTGCACGTGCCCACAGAAAGGGCTCTGCGTGCCACCTGTGGCACACGTGCCATAGGTTCGCCACCACGGCCCTAGTTTAATTCCCCTGCAGCTGTAAAAGGTTTACAGCATTCAGACATGGCTGGAGATAAATGCTATGGTCCCTGGTACTCTGACTTTTCCATGATATTATTTTTGCTGTTCTGCCGCTTGATCTAAAAGGGGCATCTAGATTAGAACTGAATAAAACAAAATGAGACGTATCTTTTCTTAAAGCTCCTCTCTCTCAGAAAGAGAGAGAGCTAGAATTGAGTGTTTAGATTTTTTCAAACCCAGTCATATAGATTGGGGAAAGTTTGATAGATTGTTTTAGTAAATTTCAAGTGCAGCAGTTGCTTGAAGGAAAAGCATGTGCTGAACAGCTCCATGCAGGAAAATCAACCAAAGTAGTTTCTGCAAATACACAATGGATGCCTAGAGATCACATCCTTTAAGATGCAGTTATGGATTGAAGAAGATTAGCTGATACTCAGCCCTTTATGAGGTGGAGTGCCTTATTTCCTTTGGAGAAAGCTTTGCTGTATAAGCCTACAATCTTCTTTCAGCATTGTAAGTTGAATTAACTGCTTTTATTTCCAGTTCAAATTCCCTTTTTAAAATGACAAAGCTAGATGAATTAAGGCAAACATCCGTGTCCCAGGATAATGTTGCAGGATTCAATCTGGGTTGGTCACTGGGACTAGAGGTTTAGTCTTCTAAGCTTTTGGATTCATGCTGGAGCCCATCCTTGGAGAACTGTGAGGGGGTGGTAGTACTAAAAACAATCCCCTTAAAACCTGTCACGTGTGGAAGCCATCTTGATTTTTTGACCCATATTCTAGATCTAAATACAAATCACAATACTAGAATCAGGTTGCAAGTGATACAATACTGTACAGTATTTATGAAGTTTTCAATTAGTCATAGATTTATCTCTGCCTTTCATTCAGGAACTGATATTTAACATCTACTTCCCACTACTTTTCCTCATAACAATCACCCTAAGAGCTTCCTTGGTTCTGAGGGGGAGTAACTGGTTCAGAGTTACTCAGTGAGCTTCCACGACTCAAGATGGAGTAGAACCTAGATCACCCCATTTGTGGCCCAACACACCACATAGGCTCTCAGTTGAGAAAGAAAGGTATTCCGTAAACCAACCCACATGGATAGAATTCTCCATTACCAGAGTAATCATCCTGTTTCCCATAAAATCAGCTGCATTAAAACGTTATTTAAACATGTTGACTCCCACTGCAGCACGGATGAATATAAGAAAGAAGAGAGGAGACACCTCTTCCGTATGTGCATATATAACGGTTATCCATTAAAATTTATCAAACGACATTGTACAACTTTCCAGCACCGGACCACCCAACGAAGAAGGGATTCCCCCCTACAAAAAACATCTCCCCTCCCATACATAAGTAACATCTCAGAGGCCACAGCCAGACTACTAGCACCCCATGGTATAGAAGTAGCTCACAAACCTAACCAAACCCTACGATCAAAAATTATGCGTCCAAAGGACCCCCTACCTACCATGGAGAAATCTGCTATTGTTTATAAGATCAACTGCAAAAACTGCGAAGGCAACTATGTGGGAGAAACAGCCAAACGCTTGAAAACTCGCCTCCACGAACACAAACTGGCCATAAAACGAGGCGAACCACACTCACAACTTTGGATGCATATGGCACAACAAGGCCATCAGTTCGACTTCAATAACACCCTTATCGTAGCCAGTGATGCCACGAAGGGAGGTCGGCTGCTAAAAGAAGCCTGGTTCTCGAATAACAACTCAATCAATTGTCACATTGACTTGCACCCAGCACAACAAGCGCTACGAAAATGGAACTCAAACCATCATCCTTTATATCACAAACCTTACAATCAACATCCACAACGTTCTAAACCAGGAGCTACACCTCCTCCCTACCAGAAACAATCTGATATAGACTACCCAGAAACCTCCCAACAACATCAAAGGGAAACCACACCCCCTTTAATTGGAGAAAACAACAATAATGACATTTTATATATATATAAAAGAGAGTGGCCTCACACTGTTCTCCGATGAGCTGACAAGCTTATTGGGTGGGACTCCTGCCTTGGCTGTGTCTCTGCAGGAAGCAGGAAGGGCAGGAGAGAGCCAGTCGAATAAGAATGTGTGTCAGCTTGTTGGAGAACAGCTTGAAGCCAGCTTGCCAGGTGAGCAGAAGATCAGAGAGAGGGAGAGAGGGAGAGAAGAGAGAGAAAGAGAGGGAGAGAGAGGGAGAGAGAAAGAGAGAGAGAAAAATGGAGAGAGAGGGAGAGGAAAGAGAGAGGGAAAGAGAGAAAGAGAGAGGGAGAGAGGGAGAGAAAGAGAGAGAGAAAGAGAGGAAAGGAAAAGTGAGAGGGAGAGGAAAGAGAGAGAGAGAGAGAGAACTCATGCACAGCAGCCTTTATTTCTTTTTAATTAAACTCTTCAATCAAGCTCCCCTCCTTGTGTGCGCGCATGCACACACAAGTTTTGCGGCTCCCAGTATTTTCTTTTCTCTGGGAAACGGGTCCAAGTGGCTCTTAAGTGTTTAAGGTTGCAGACCCCTGACATAGACTATAAACCTGAATTTTTTTTACTAGGTATAATGCCAGAAGAACTTGATAAGCAAACATACTTGATTTTACATATGATAGCAGCAGCAAGAATTATATTTGTACAGAAGACTTCTGGTTTGGCGTTTGACGAGACAGATGGAAGAAGCTGGGGCTTCAGCTTCTTAGCCCAATTTCGTTCTGCCTGGTGACCCCAAGGGGTTGGAAAGTTGCCCTGGAGGGGCAACGAAGAAGGAGGGATGCCTCAGGAGTCTGGACCAGATGGCGGTCGGTCCAGATGGACTGAAGAAACCTTTCAAAAGGATGGAGGAAAGGCTGCCTGGTAAGCCCAGACAGCCCAAGTCATTGCCAGCCAGGAGAAAAGTGAGGAGCCATGGCGCTCCACTAAACTGCTGATTGTCAACTGCGTGCTGAAACTGGGTGAGCCTGCTCTTTCATTCCTTTTCCTTTTGGACCTAGAAATGTTGATCCCCTGATTGGGAAGAGCTATGAAGTAAAGACCCTAGAAGGACTAGGGGAGAAGAGAGTTAAAAGTGGCAAGCAACTACAGGCAAGGGAAGGATTTTAAGGAGACCCTTTGGGGGCGCGGGGAAGTCTGGAGGTCAGCGCGTGAGAAAGGGGGATGCCGGAGGAATAATGAGGCGAAAGGCGATCACCCGTTAGGACAAAGGAAACCTCCTAAATTCAGTGTGGAAACTTCTGCCATCAGCTGATGGCGGATCTGAGGCCCTGATAAAGCCACAGATGATGCGGAAGCAAGAAGAATTCTAACAGATGGTGCTAAGTAGTAAGCTGTAATAGCCTATAATATTTCTAATAGTAAAGAATATGAGGAGAGTCTAACAAGATTTAAGTGTCTATTAGGATGGGCATTGAAAGGAAGCTCAATCGGTGAGGGAATCCTCAATGCAAGCAGCGACCCAGTGGGGGAGCTGTGAGTTGACAGATCTAAAGAACCAGGAGATTAAATAATAGAAGGAAGACACAAAGAAAGATAGTGTATTAAATCTGTAAGCGCAGAAGATGGAGAGGTTTGAGGAAGAAGCTGGAAGCTGAGAGATCATGATAAAGTTGAAGCTGGTAGAGCCTGTGGATCGAGAGAACTGGATAGAGAAGATTGTGAGTTGAAAGAAAATGGCGGTTTAGAAAGAATGAAGCAGTGATCAAAAAGTGGTTGGAGAAAAGCTTGAGACAAACCTGAAGGCTCTGAAGATCGAGAAACTCAAGTAAGGTGCTGCCAGCTGCCAGAAAAGTGTGGTCTGCTGTAAAAATCCGAAGGTGGAAAGAGAGATCGAGAGGACACGATACTGAAGGAAAGTGAAAGAACGGACTGAGGTTGGAAGGAAAACCTGGAGCTTGAGAGATCCCACTCAAAAGAAACAAGGAAGGAGATGAGAGTGAAGGAGCAGAGCGACAGTTGGAGACGAAGCTGAAAGAGACGGGCTGACGCTGAAAAAGACAAGGCTGGAAGATTTATAGCTTGACAGGGATGGTGCTTTTAATTAAGATGAGTGTGAACAGAAGGGAAGGAGACAACGGAAGACGACGTTGGGACTATCAGGAGAGTAGACGAGGTTTGAGAAGAGATAAAAACAGACTATATAACTGTGAAAAATTGTTGGTTAAATAAGTAAGAAAGAATAAGAAAGTGAAGAAAGTTTGAGAAGGTAGAGAGAGGTTGGAGTAAAGTTCAGAGAAGTTGAGGAAAGAGAAGTTTAAAATTAAAATAAAGTTAATTAAGCTTTTGGTTAATTAAAGGAATATTTAGAACTCTAGAGAAGTAGGAGATAATTATGGCAACATTGAGGACAGGAAAAAAAACCGGTATCAAGTTTAACATTGACACCTTCATCCCCACCTGGTCAAAGATCAATAGAAGGAATGTTTGGCACAGATAAACAAAATGCAATAGCTAATCTGCAAACTATGCAATCTACACTCCTCAGTATCCAAGAAACAATGTTAAAAATGCAAGAGACTATATTGAAAAATCATGTGGAAATGAGAGGTGATATAAATAAATTGGACAATAGAGTTGAAATGATACAACAAACGATGGAAAAAATGAAGCAAGAATTCAATCAGTAGAAGTGGGATTAGATAATGTTGTGAAAAAAGTTGACATATTAGACACAGAAATGATAGCTTCCAATAAAAAAATGGAGGAAGCAATTATTTATTTGGAAATGGATAAGGCGGCATTTTATCTACGCTTCCAAAATGTGATAGAAGAGAAGGAAGAAGATCTGGGGGATATTATGGCAGATTTGATTTCTGATGCGTTGCAAAGGGACAAGCAAGAAATTCTAACGGAGATAGATGAAACACGAGTGGTACACATTAGGTTTGCCAGAAAAAGGGTGAGAGATATAATTTATAAAATTACAAGGGAAGAACCAATGATCTATAAAGGTGTAGAAATACAAACTTTAAAACAGAATCAAAGAAGGGATTATAGATTCCTCAGTTCCTATTTAATAAAAAAAAGTATACCCTTTAGATCAGTGATGGCGAACCTATGACACGCGTGTCAGTGCTGACACGCGTAGCCATTTGGGGTGACACGTGCAGGATTTCATGCGATTTTATGCAATACATCCTCGGCTCCTGCACGCCGAGGATGAAAGAAATTTTTTTTTTGTTTTCGCCACGGAAGAAAAATCCCCACGGATACCTGGCGGGTCACCAGGTTATGTGGGACTCGAACCCACTAAAACTCTCCCATTATGACTACCGCCCCCCTAGAGCAACCGTACCACTACGGCCTTGGATCCAGGAAGGATGAAAGAAATACGCTCTGTGCTGGAGGAACGGGGGGCAGGATGTGTGATCTCCCCCACCCACACTCACTCATTCACTGTGTCCCCGCCGCAAACTTCAGCCTGCGCCGCCGCCGACTGACAGGCAAGCACAGGCACAGCCCCTTTATCAGCGCAGGGGCTGCTGGTAAGGCATGCGTGCCGTGCGCACACACTTCATCAGCACGGCTGAGAGTACGTTAGGGAGGACCCCCAGGAGAGGAGCGCAGGAACAGTGCGCGCCTTTCTCCAGTCAGGCCGCAATTAGTGAGTGCCACACAGTAAGGGGGACCTGTGAGCGCCATTAGCAGCAACTATTGGGGTGCCATGGACTTGTAATTGCCCACAATAACTGAGATAAGTGAGGGGGAGGCTGTGTTAGGCTAGTTAACCCCTAATTGGCTAACAAGCTATCTATAATTCTATCTGCTGTCACTGGCCCACTGATGGAGCACCCAAAAAATAAAAAACAAAGGTTAAGTAAAGGGAGTGGTAGTAGCAGTGGCCGACCCTTTCAAGAGACATGGAGCGAGATGTATGGTATTATAGAAAAAAATGGCAGATCATTTTGCGTTCTATGTACTGAAACGGTAGTAAGCAGAACGTGCAATATAAATAGACATTTTGAAACTAATCATTCCCAGCTCTTGGAAAAAAGTGAGGATGAAAGGAAGGAATACATTTCCAGGAAGCTATACCTTTATAAGAGCCAATCTAACTCCATCCTTAAATTTATAAAAAGCTGTACAAATTTAACATCTGCAAGTTTGAGCATTGCTCACTCCATAGCTCAGCATGTAAAAGCACTTAATGAGGGAGAATTTATTAAAGAAACTCTCCTAAGATGTGCGCCACTTCTATTTTACGATATGCAGAATAAAGATGCAATTATTAAGAGAATATCTGAGTTACCACTCAGTAGAAATATCATAAAAGACCCAATAATGAGACTGAACACAAACGTACAACATCAATTAAAGAGAGACATAAGGAATTGTAAATATTTTTCCATCTGTCTTGATGAAACTACTGATGTCATGTCACATGCTCAGTTGGCCATTATTGGTCGATATTCTGATAGTCACACAATGAGAGAAGAGTTGATAAGTTAGTATCAGTTCCAACAAGTACATCAGGAAGCGAAATACGTAAGGTTGTTATGCAAACATTCTGCGACCTAAGCATTGATATCTCTAAAGTTGTGTCAGTGACGACAGTTGGTGCCCCAAACATGGTGGGGAAAAAAGTTGGATTTGTGAAATTGTTTACAGAAGCTATTGGACATCCGATTGTGCATTTTCATTGTATTATCCATCAGGAGGCTTTATGTGCCAAGGCAGGATTCACTGACTTAAATGACTTAATGTCAGTTGTTACAAAAATAGTTAATTTAATAGCTGCTCGCCCCCTTCACAAGCGAGAATTTTCAGCACTTTTACTGGAGGTTGATTCCACCTACAGTGGACTGCTGATGTACAATAATGTAAGATGGCTGAGCCGAGGCAAGGTTCTTGAGCGCTTTGTGGAGTGCTTTGAAGAAATTAAGGTATTTCTTGAAGATAAGGATCTGGGAAACTTTCCTCAGCTCAATGATGATAAGTGGGTCAACACCCTGATGTTTTTTACAGATCTCTCTGTTCATGTTAATGAACTGAACTTAAAGTTACAAGGTTTTGGCAAAAGTATTGATGTTATGTTTGGATACATAAAAGCTTTTGAAAGTAAAGTAAAAATTTTCAAGCGAGATGTAGAAACTAAAACGTATAAGTATTTTCCTCGAGTACAAAAGCATTTTGAGAAGGCCAGTGCAGCTGTACAAAATGAAGTGGAACTCTTGCGTATGAAGTGCCAGCATGTTTTAGACTCGTTACTTGACCAGTTTACTGATAGATTTAGTCAATTTAGAAGCCTAGAACAGACCATGAGAATAATTAAGTATCCTGATGTAGTAGTCTACAATAGTTTGGAATTAAATGGTTTCCAATGGACGCAAATAAATGATTTGGAGATGCAGCTTGCAGAATTTCAAGACAGCATCTGGGCTCAGGTGTTTGTCGACTTGAGGTCAAAGCTTGAGAATCTGGAAAGGGGCCGCTTGGAGAATCAAGATGAGTGCCACTACGAACAGGAAATTTGGAGTGCCTGGAACAGACTACCAGACACTTTTAGCACCCTGAAAAATATAGCAACAGCTTTACTCACAATTTTTCCTTCTACGTACTTTTTGAGACCTTATTCTCAGCATTAAATAATATCAAAACCAACAAAAGAAACAGATTGACAGATGAGGTTAGTAGCGCTTGCTTGGGCCTGAAGTGTACAAAATACCAACCTCCAATTGAAGATTTAGCCAATGAAATTCAGCAACAAAAAAATCACTAATATGCAGGTTAGTTAAAGAATTCACCCTCCCCCTCACTTATCTCAGTTCACGGCACCCCAAACAAGTTCAATAATATCAAGGGCAACATACGAAATCGACAGATTGATGAACAAAGAAGTTACTAAGCAGGTATGTTAAATAATTTGTTTCTGGTTTATTAAATACAATTATATATTGCAATTATACATTTTTGTAGTTTAAACTATAAATTGCGCAAAATTATGATTTTTTGTCGAAGTGACACACCACGCGAGTTATGCTCGATTTTTTGCCAAATTTTGACACACCACGCCGAAAAGGTTGCCCATCACTGCTTTAGATGGTCAATTCCAGAAGGAATGTTGATAACATGGAGAGAGAGGAAAATTAAAATAGATAATCTAGAGAAAGCCTGCGAATTTTTTGATCAATTGGAAGGAACTGAGGAAGAGAACGGTAGTAAGGAAGTATTGGAATCCAAAAGCCAGGAAGACCAACAACAAGAAGTTAGGGAAAGAGAACGAGGAACAGAAAGTAAGGGAGAAAACGGACAGAGGAAGGAGAAAGGAACAGGCCCTAGAACAAGACAAGCTCACAAGTAAAACACACAAGTAGAAAATAGAAAAAGAAATTAGGTTATTATCTATTAATATTAATGGATTAAACGCACCAGTAAAGAGAAAACAAATATTAGCAAAACTAGCGAAACAACACATAGACATTGTCTGCTTATAAGAAGTACATATTAAACAGCAACATAGGAAATATTTAGAGTTTCCCAAATTAGGAACACTATATACAGCATTAGCTGAACAAAAGCAAAGAGGAATAGCAGTTTATATTAAAAAAGAGATAAATGCAAACTTAAAATATCAAGATATAGATGGAAGGGTATTGATAATAGAAATACAAAGTGAACAGAAAACCTGGTTGTTAGTAGTAATATATGCACCGAATGATAACCAATACGATTTTTATTATAAATTACATGAGAAATTGATAGAACTGGGTCATTTAAATATTTGTATTGTGAGTGATTATAATGCGGTGGTGGATGCAAAAAAAGATTACATTAGTGATAAGAAAAATAAAAAGAAAAGGAAAATATTACCAAAGACTTTCTTTGACCTGGCACACGAACTTAATCTATCGGATCAGTGGAGAAAGAGAAATCAAGGGAAAAAAGGATATACATTCTTTTCAAACCCACCTAAGTCATGGTCTCGAATAGATATGGTATGGGTAAATGAAGAATTGGGACAGGATATAGAGACTATAGAAATAAAACCAAATGTATGGGCAGATCATAATCCGCTGGAAATAGTTTGGAAAGGTTGTAAAAAAGTAAGAAAAAGATGGGTAATGAATTCTTATATTTTGAAGGAAAAAGAATTTATTGTACAGACTAAAAGGGAAATGGATTATTTCTTTAAAGAAAACACAAAAGAACAAATATCGATACAAATTATTTGGGACACAGCGAAGGCGTATTTGAGGGGGCTAGCAATAGCTTACTGTATATAGCAAGGAAAAATAGGGAGAAAAGACAAAGGCAAAATATACTACAGGAAGAGATTAAAAAATTTCAATCCAAATTACAAAAAGAGCCCCAGGATGAATCGATTAAAGTGGGAATGGCATTAGCCAAACATAAATTAAATGTGATGGAGCAAGAAGAAAGAGTTAAAGAATTGAAATTGGCAAAACAAAATTTTTTTGAACATGCAAATAAACCTGGGAGATGGCTCTCTTACAAATCAAAAAAAGAGAAAGAGGGAAAAATAATTCAGGAACTTTATGATAGAAATGGAGAGTTACAATATAAAATGGACAAAAAGAAAGAAATAATTCAAACCTACTTTGAGTCATTATATAAAAAAGATGAAATAAGACGGGGAAAAGATTAAACAATATTTGAAAGTTAATGGTATGCCAGAATTAAAAGAAGGACAAAGAGACATACTGAATGGGAAAATAACCGCTATGGAAAGGACGGTGCAAAAACCAAAAAATAATAAGACCCCACGACCGGATGGCCTTCCGGGAGAGCTATATAAAACCTTCCACGAAGATTTTGAAAAGATATTACTAGAGGTGTATAATGATGTGTTGGAGAAATCTAATCTACTAGACTCCTGGATAGATGCCATCGTATCTCTTATCCCAAAAGAAGGCACAGACCCCAAACAGATTAAAAACTATAGGCCAATCTCGCTGCTAAATACGGATTACAAATTTTTCACTAATATAATGGCTGAAAGACTAAAGTTAATTTTACAAAATATAATATATCCAGACCAAAATGGTTTTTTACCCCCAAAACAAATCAGAAACAATATTAGAACGGTGTTAAATGTCCTAGAGTATTACAAAATACATTTAGGAAAACAGGCAGCTTTGATTTTTTTAGATGTGCAGAAAGCATTTGATAGCCTCAATTGGCAATTTATGTTCCAACAGATTGAAGATATGAAATTTGGTGAGAAATTTAGTAACATAATAAAGGCAATATATAGAACACAGAGAGCTAGTGTGATAATCAATGGAGAGAATACAAAAAGTTTTGAAATAAACAAAGGGGTAAGACAGGGATGCCCAATTTCACCTTTACTTTTTATTTTGATGCTTGAAGTATTATTAGTTCAAATTAGAGCAAATAAAGAAATAAAAGGGGTACAGGTCAAAGCAGAGGAATATAAGTTACAGGCATTCGCTGATGACCTGGTTTTCTTTATTGAGGAACCTATAGAGAAAGGAAATATTCTTATGGGTGAAATAGAAAAATTTGGAATAGTGGCAGGATTAAAAAGTAACAGAGAAAAGACTAAAATGTTAGCAAAAAATTTAACCGATAAACAAAAAAGGAAATTGGAAGAGAATTTGGGATTACAAGTAGCGAAAAAGATTAAATATTTAGGAATTTCGATAACCTCAAGATGTTCCTCAATAAAAGAAGACAATTATACAAAATTGATATTAAAAATGAAACAAGATCTCGAGACTTGGGGGAATCTCCAATTATCATTATTAGGCAGAATCGCATTGACTAAAATGAATATTCTACCAAGATTATTGTATTTATTTCAAACAATTCCAATAAAATTAGAGAAAACTTTTTTTAAAGAATTGGATAAAATAATAAATAAATTTATTTGGGCAGGCAAAAAATCTAGGATAAATACTAAAACATTCCAAGACAGTAAGAGTAGAGGTGGTCTTGGACTCCCTAAATGGGAAATCTATTATTATGCAGCAGGATTATTATGGATTAAAGACTGGATAAACTTGGATAATGAAAGGATATCAATGATTGACGGACATGATCTACAAGCGGGTTGGCATACATTTCTATGGGGGAAACAGAAGAAAACATCAACATATTTCCAGCAACATCAGATAAGAGGAGCATTGATCAGGATATGGGAAAAAATAAAAAAAGACACTATGGGAAAATTCCAAATTGGTTCTCGCCGATGGAGGCAGTGATTCATCCCAATACATTAGAGAAAAAAAAAGATGATTAGGTATAAAGAATTACTGGATAACCGAGGAAATCTCAAGTCAAGAGAAGAGTTGGAGGAACAAAGAATACCCATAGATTGGTGGCTGTATTTACAAATTCAATCTAGATACAATAGGGATAGGCAAGAACATGGAATTAGTCAGACCCCATGCCAACTTGATAAAATTCTAATAAGTAAGGAAGGAAAACTATTATCAAAAATTTATAAATACTTATTAGAGATAGAGTTAGAGGAAGAAATAGTGAAGGAGCCAATGATAGCGTGGGCATGAAATGTGGGGCGAAATATAAATTTAGAGGAATGGGAAAGATTATGGAACATAAATTACAAATTGATGCTATCAACTGCATACAGAGAGAATTAATATAAAATGATTTACAGATGGCATTTAACACCGGTGAGATTGGCTAAAATGTATAAAAACATAGACCTGAAGTGTTGGAAATGTAAAATCAGAGAAGGAACAGGACTGGATACAGGAGATAACTGAGATACAAATGGATTTCAAACCAGAATTATTTCTTTTAAGCATAATAAATTTAAAGATGGAAAAACAACTCCAACACTCCAATAAATTTAAAGATGGAAAAACAACTCCAATGTTGGAAGAGTGAAAATATTCCCACAAATGATATGATTATGTACAAAATCTTGGAATGCGCAGAAATGAACAAACGTTAGAATTAAAAGACAAGGAGGCGACAGAATTTTATGAAATTTGGAATAAATGTTATAATTGGCTAGAACAGAGAAAGAAAAAGACATAATTATTGATGTACATAAAATGTAAATAAGATGTAAAGAATGCTTAAAATGTAGAGTACTGTTCTGTTAAAAGAAAAGATTTATGTTTATGTATTTTAAGTTTGTTTTGGTGTATGGTGTATGGTGAAAAATAATAAAAAATTTTTTTTAAAAAAAGTGGCAAGCAACTACAGGCAAGGGAAGGATTTTAAGGAAGAGAAAAGAACTCTTAAAAATTGAATTTAGACTGACTCAAAGAAAGACTATTTAACCTACAGGATGTGAAAAAATTTTTTAGATATAATTCCTAGGGTAAATAACCTATAAAGAACTTTAAAAGAAAAACTTTGTAATAATCCTTTAAAACCAGATATTGACAAAAAAGTGTAAGAGGACATCTAGTGGTGAAAGGAGATACTACAATAATACTAAATAATAAAAGAACCTGAAAGTGTTTGACCTTGAAACAACACCTGGTGTAAACAAAGTGCCTTTGTGTGAGGTTATAAGTGAAAAGACTTTCTAAAATTATATCTATTGACTCTGGATATAACCAAAACAGGAATTACTTGGAGACAGTGAGTGTTTTACATCTGTGATGCAACTGAAGGTTTTGGATTTGGCCTAAAGTAGTTGGCTCATTCATTTTGGCTGGATTTTAGCCTAAAATAGTTGGCTTTTTTTCCCTTTGTCTTTTTCCTTTTTCTACTTTGTTTTCTCTCCTTGAGATATTGGATTTAGCCTAAAGTAGTTGGCTCCCTTTACAGTTTGGATTTTAGCCTAAGATAGTTGGCTGGAAAAATGGGTACATCAAATCTCACCAGACTTATGAAAAAGACTGCCTCTGCACTCTCTGTTGGAACATCTAGCCCAACAAGCCAGGGATCTATTGAAACAATGTTGCAGCATGAGAAAATAAGCACTGCTCAAAATGAGATGCAAACTACATTAAAATTAATTCAAGAATCAATACAAAAAAAACCATGAAGAGACAAAAAGTAATTTTGATAAATTAAATGAACAAATCTCGATACAATTTAAAGTCCACCACCAAATGATTGTTAAAAATGAACAAAGAATTCAGAAAGTGGAAAATAAACCGGATGATATTGACAAAAAAATGGTACTAATACAAGAAAATGAAAAATTAGAACAAGCAAATCAAAATCTAGAAGGGGTGGTGGCAGTCTTAGAAATGGATAAAGTGGAACACTACTTAAGATTTCAAAATATTCCTGAAGACAGAAAGAAAATATAGTAGTTGTGATTATTGATCTCCTGGCAGAGGCTTTGAAACAGACAGAGTAGAGATGCAAATGGAGATAGATGAAATATTTTGAATGAATTCAAGTTACGCAAGGAAATATAAACTATCCAGAGAAGTGCATGTAAGATTTATAAAGAAAACAACAAGAGATGAAATACTGAGAAAGGTTAGAGATGAGCTATTACAATAAAAGAATAAAGAAATTGTGATGTTAAACCAGATACCCAAGAAAGTAAGAGATACTCAAAGACAATATCATTTCCTAACTACAAAGCTGATTGCAAAAGCAATAAATTTCAGATGGATGATGCCAGAAGGGATTTTAATCAACTGGAATAATACAAGATACCAATTGGATTCAGTTTGGAAAGCAGAAGATTTTGATGAATGATTCTTAGATGAAGGAGCGCAACATCGACAAGAAGAGAGAAAAGATCAGAAACAAATAGAAGAAGCAACTGAAGAAGTAATTATACAAACAGGAGAACAGAAAGAGAAATTGGATCAAGAGAGTGAAGGAACCGCCAGAGGAGGTTAGACCTAAATATAAATAACTAAAATGGAGAAAGAAAACAGAATTTTTTCAGTGAATATAAATGGACTAAACTCCCCATCAAAAAGAAACAATTTTCTTTAGAAAACTACAGAAATTAAATATAGATATAATTTGTTTGCAAGAGACACATATAAAAAGACAATATCATAAGCTGTTGGAATACCCCAAAATTGAGAAACTTTACTATGCATCAGCATAACAGAAAAAAAAGAGGTGTTGCTGTATATATTAAAGAGACAATAGATTCTAAAATAATTTATTCAGATGAAGAAGGAAGAATTGTGATGGTAGAAATATACTTACATCAAAAACAAACATTGTTGGTAGTAATTTACGCACCAAATAATAACCAGGAAGAATTCTATCGAAATCTCCATAGAAAAATAATAGAAATGTAGTACCAAAATATTTGTTTAGTAGGAGACTTTAATGCGATAGTGGATGGGACATTAGACTATAAAAGTAGTAAAACAGGAAAAACTGGAAGAAAAAGATCACCTAAGACCATTTTTAATATGTTAGAAAAAATTGGAGTACAAGATGTTTAGAGGGAAATCAATCCAGGAAAATTACAATACACATTTTATTCAAACAGTCAAAAATCCTGGTCCAGAATCGACATGATCTGAATGACATCTGAACCAAATATGCAGGAAATTGAAATAGAACCAGGTACATGGGCAGATCACAAAAAAGTGACATGGAGAGGAATACAAAACAAAATTAAGATGGACTTTGAACCAATGTATATTAAAAGAAAGAATTTGTAGAACTAGCAAAAAAAGAAATGGAGTTTTTCTTCAAAGAAAATAAAAAAGAATATACAACATTACAAAATTTATGGGATACATTCAAAGCATACTTTAGAGGTACAGCTATAACATACATGGCAAAAAAATGAACAAACAGAAAAGACAGTAATATATACTATTAAAAGAAAAATTTGAAAAACTAAAATCAGAACTGCAAATGAACCCGCAAAAAAACATTCTGAAAAAAGAAATGGAAACAATAAAACACAAATTAAATCTGTTGGATTCAGAAAAATTGGCACAGCAAATAAAAAGAGCAAAGCAAAACTTTTTTGAAAATGCAAATAAACCAGGAAGATGGTTAGCTTATAAACTTAAAAAACAGAAGGAGAAGAAAATGATAAATAATTTAGTAGATGAAAAAGGTTGCCTACAATTTAAAAATGAAGAAATAAAAAAGATTAAAGAATATTACAAGAAACTGTATGACACAGAAAAAATTCCAAGAGAGAGAATGAGCCAATATCTGGAAGAAAATAGTTTTCCCAAAATTTCAGAAATCTGTAAGATTATGTTAGAGGAAAAAATAACAATGATGGAAATAACAGAGCCCATAAGAAGACAAAAAAAAATGACAAAACATCGGGGCCAAATGGACTACCGGTGGAGTTATATAAAGCTTTATAAGATATACTAACTAAGTGAACCACTGAAAGACATTTGCAATGACTCAGATTTGACACAGATAAAAAATTATAGATTGATATTGTTACTAAATGTGGATTATAAAATTTTTACTTCAATAATGGCAGAGAGACTGAAAAGATTTTAACTGAATTTATAGATTCAGACCAAAATGTTTTTTTTTTTTTTGCCAAAGAGACAAATTAAAAATAGTTTAAGAGTGGTAGTGGATGTATTGGAATATTATGAATTACATCCAGGGAAAAACTGGCACTAATATTTCTAGATGCTCAAAAGGCATTTGATAATGTTTCCTGGCAATTAATGATTCAGCAATTAAAAATAATGGACTTTGGACAGAACTTTATAAACATGATAAAAAACAATATACAATAAACAAACAACGAAAGTGATTGTGAATGGAGACTATACTGAGAACTTTGAGATAAGAAAAGGCACAAGACAAGGATATCCATTATCTCCATTGTTATTTATTTTCACCTTGGAAGTTCTAAATAGAAATATTAGACAAGATATAGGAATTAAAGGACTAGAAATAAAAGGCGATGTCAATGCTGCTAATATTGAATATTCTTGCTTTGACAAAATATGCAGAACTGTCTGGTATTTTTAGAGTTAATTCAGATGACAGAGAAAAGGGAGGAGAATAATAACAAAAGCCTGGGAAAAGGAACAGAAGTGAATTTTTGCCGTCTGGGCTAATTGGAAGATGTGACTTGTGACTGCAAGATAAGGGAGGGGTTTAGCAAGAAAAGTTAGATGGCAAGCAAGAGGAATTCAGATTCTGGCATACCTCCATGATGTGCCGTCAATTTGTAACACTGTTAATAAAGGCTTTAGGATAAACATGCCTGGAAGTTCTTTGAAGTGTTTCATTAGTTGGAACCTTGACATCATGCCAGAATCTGCAAATCTTTTAAACTAATTACAAGGTCCTGGACCTCGGTCACTATTCCTAATCTGAAGGAGATAATGACAAAGATCCGGGGAAGATCTCATTATGGAAGGAGAAAGATGGCTTGAGGCCAGCCGTTCAGCAATAGCAGCTTCCCCAGGGAGTGAAGTGGCAGCCAGCCAGCCGAGGGAAAAAGAATTCTGGCAGATCTCCCAGCTGAGAGCAAAGACTTCAAAAGCAGAATGCAGAGATAATGAAGTTTTGGGTGAGTCACTGGAAAGATTTCAAAACCCAGATGTGAAAATCAGAAATCAATTCCTGGAGAGAGGAGCCTATACCCCTCCCATGACCCAGCAGAAAGCCTGTCAGAACCTGTCTTCCCCTGCCAGGGACCCCAACCCTGAAGAGAGAGGGAATTCCAGTCTGAAGCATCTGCAGCAATGGGTAGATGGGGTTCCCCAGCAGATGGATGGTCAGCGATTTCTGAGCTTGCCACAACTAATAGAGGCGTTGCAAAAGCTTGGGGTGGTGCAGAAACCAGGAGATCAGCAGCTGGTGGGAGACCGATCACAGCAGGGAGATTGGCCACAGCTCCTGAATGTGCAACCCCTGGGCATAAATCTGCAGCCAGGATGGGGCCAGCAGCAACAGCCTGTGTTTGCACCACCCTTCAAAGCAACCTTCGATGGGGACCCAGAGAAGCTGATTTTTTTTCTCAACCATGGGAAGAAATAGCTATGGACTTTATAGTAGACCTATCTGAAAGTAGTGGAAATACTGTCATCTGGACTGTAATAGACCTGTTCTCGAAGCAGACTCATTTCATCACCTGCAAAGGACTCCCACCTGCCCAACGACTGACCAAATTGTTCCTGAAACATATCTACCGGCTGCATGGCGTCCCTAAGCGAATAATTTTGGACAGGTGGGTGCAGTTCACAGCGAAGTTTTGGAGAAGTTTCCTTACATTAATTGGATCATCTCAAGGTTTATCATCTGCTTTTCATCCAGCCACCAATGGGGCCGCAGAAGTCGCTAACAAAATAGTGGAGCAATATCTTAGGTGCTACATTTCTTACCAGCAGACGAACTGGACTGATCTCCTCCCTTTTGCGGAGATGGCATACAATAATTCTGTGCACAGCAGCACTGGCTACATGCCTCTCAGAGTGGCCACAGAAAAAGAGTTCAGCCCAATACCTGAATATCCTCAGGTACCCTCCGCTTCCCAGACACTTGACCAGTGGGTGAGGGGGTGGGAAGATGTTTGGAGAAACACAAAAACTGCTTTAAAAAAGACTTTTGAAACCTATAAAAAGCAGGCTGATAAAAAAAGGCCTCCCCAAAGAACTTTCCAAGTTGGGGAAAAGGTTTATTTGTCAACTAAATATCTACGCCTCAAATTGCCCAAATTCTTGGGGCCTTTCCCATGGTAAGGATCATCAATCTGGTCACCGTAGAACTAAAACTCCCTAGACTTTTAGGAAGAATTCACCCAGTCTTCCATTGCAGCTTGTTGAAACCTTATCGGGGCTCCACTTTAAGACCTCCCCCGAAGAAGGCACCTGGGCCCCTCGTAGTTGCGGGACAGACACACTATGAAGTGAAACGAATTCTTGATTCTAGAATGTTTGAAGGGAAATTGCAGTACCTAGTACAATAGAAGGGATACCCATTGTCTGAAGCCACCTGGGTGAAATCCATTGAGGTGAAAGCTGACAGACTCGTCAAAAGGTTTTATGCAAAATACCCCAACAAACCAAAAACTAGTCATTAACATATGCTTTTGTTTACATTACAGAATTTGTCCTTTTTTATTGAAAATTTTTAAAATTTTACAAAAAAGTTCCCTTCCCCAAACCCTCCCAACCTACCCCAACCCTCCCCCGACCTTCCCAGAGCTGAATACAGGCTTAATTAAAATTTAAAAGAAAAAATTTTAAACAGAAATAAACCATATACAAATTTGATTACAATAATTAAACAAATTATAAAATACTTTAACACCAATATTTAAAAACCAGAAAGAGAAAAAGAAAAGAAACAAGAAAAAGAAGAAAAAAGAAAAAAAAGTTAAAAAAAGAAAAGAATATCTAAAAAATATCTTAAACTTTAAATATAAATTATTCAAAAGCTAAATAATATTTTTTTATATCATATTTATATTGAATAAAATTTATCCATCTTTTCCATACCAAAAGGTACTTCTCTTGCGATTGATCTTTCAAGAAAGCCGAAATCTTTGCCATCTCCGCTAAATAAGAAACTTTAAGAAACCATTCTTGCAAAGTAGGCAAAGATTCCTTCTTCCAACATTGCCCTACTAACAACCCAGCTGCTGTAATTAAATTTAACATTAATATAGTTTCTTTACTGTCACAATCAGAAACAATACCCAGCAAAAACAATTGTGGAGTAAATTTTATCCTTCTTTTAAAAATTCTTTGAATATTCCACCATATCTTAATCCAAAAAGCGTTTATATTTTTACATAGCCACCAAATATGATAATAAGTGGCATCCAAACAACTACATCTCCAACATTTAGGCTGCAAGTTTGAATACATGCGAGACATTTTTTGTGGATCAAGGTGCCATCTATAAAACATTTTATAAACGTTTTCCTGTAAGTTTTGGGCTTGTGTGAATTTAACATTCCTGACCCAAATAATCTCCCAAGTATCTAATGGAACCGATTCATCAAAGTTTTGTGCCCATTTAATCATACAATCTTTAACTAGTTCTGCTTCTGAATCCAATTCCACTAACACCCCATAAATTCTTTTAATATGAGTTCGTCTTTGATCTTTTATTTGCTTTAACAAATTCTCATCCTCTCTGAGCAAACCCACCTTGCAACCTGTCTTCCACCTTTCCAATAGTTGTCTATACTGAAACCATGAATAAATAATATTTTCTTGTATTAAATCTTCCATAGATTTTAATTGCCAATTTTTACCATCCCATCTAAGTAATTGTGTATAAGAAATACTATCCATCTTAACTCCTCTCCTTATCCCTTCTATCGCATGCCCTGGGATAGCCCATAATGGGATTCTAGAGTCACTTCTATAATATTTCTTCCAAACCCGAATTTGTCCTTTTTGTAAGGGGGGCCGGATGTCAACGCTGCTAATATTGAATATTCTTGCTTTGACCAAATATGCAGAAGTGTCTGGTATTTTTAGAGTTAATTCAGATGACAGAGAAAAGGGAAGAGAATAATAACAAAAGCCCGGGAAAAGGAACGGAAGTGAATCTTTGCCCTCTGGGCTAATTGGAAGATGTGACTTGTGACTGCAAGATAAGGGAGGGGTTTTAGCAAGAAACGTTAGATGCCAGCAAGAAGAATTCAGATTCTGGCATACCTCCATGATGTGCCATCATTTTGTAACACTGTTAATAAAGGCTTTAGGATAAACATGCCTGGAAGTTCTTTGAAGTGTTTCATTAGTCAGAACCTTGACAGGCAAAACATATAAATTACAAGCATTTGCTGATGATTTGGTATTTATTTTAGAAGAACCTTTGGAGATGATTCTTAAAGTATTGGGAAAAATAGAACAATATGGAGAAATGGCAGGACTGAAAATAAACAGAGGAAAAACCAAAGTAATAGTTAAAAACCTTACAGATAAGCAAAAAACCCAAATGTCAGAAAAAACAGAATTGCAAATAGTTAAAAAGGTCAACTATTTGGGAATATATTTAACAGCAAGATGTTCAACAATAAAAGAAGATAATTATACAAAACTATTGAATCAAATAAGACTTGATTTGGAAAAATGGAAAAACTTTCAATTGTCAATATTAGGAAGAATTGCTATAGCGAAAATGAACATACTACCAAAAATCTTATTCTTTTTTTTAAAACAAATTTTATTAAATGTACATTTTAAAAACAAAAATGGACATGATTCAACTTCCCTGGCTTCAACATTGCTATTAATATTACCTTATGTTACAGAAAGAGAAACAGAAACTTAAAATACATTCTATAACAGGACAGAGTATAACAAACTGTGCGTATAACATCTGTAAATTTTTTGATAAACCATCTTTCAATCATCAATGTTGTATTTACATATCATTCAGTTGTGTCCTAATATAGGTACTAATAAGAAGTCCTTATAATATCAACTAGTCAATCGATAATCATCTCAGCGATCCTCCTTATCTCTAACCAATCATACAAATTTTTCCAAATTTCATAATACTCTGTTTCAGTTTTATTTTTCATCTCTAGAGTTAACCTGTCCATTTCGGCGCAGGATAAAATTTTATTTATTATTTCTTCCTCAGTGGGGGTTTCCTTTCCTTTCCATTTTTGGGCGTATGCCAATCTTGCTACGATTAAAATATGCAATAGTAAGTAAAAAGATGCTTTGCTGAGTTTATCATTAATAATCCCCAATAAGAAGATTTCTGGTTTTAAATCAATTTTTTGTAATAATATTTCTTCCAGCCAATTTTTTATCCAATTCCAAAATTTTTGCCCCTTTGAACATTCCCACCACATGTGATAGTAAGTCCCTGGAAGCCTTCTACACTTCCAGCATGTCGGTGAGGTTTTTTTATCTATTTTTGCTAGCCTTATAGGGGGAAGGTGCCATCTATAAAACTTCTTGTATAAATCCGAAAACCTTATTCTTATTCCAAACAATACCTATAAAACTTGAGAAAAAATTCTTTGAAGGCTTAAATTTATTAATCTTGAAATTTATTTGGCAAGGAAAGAAAGCTAGAATTAAGATGAAAATATTACAAGATGCCAAGGAAAATAGAGGTCTTGGTTTACCAGAGTGGGTTTTATATTATCAGGCATCTGCATTAACATGGGTAAAAGAATGGATAACTCTTAGAAATAAAAGGCTGTTATATCTGGAGGGGCATGATTTACAATTGGGGTGGCACACTTTTTTATGGTATGGGAAAAATAAAATTCATAAATATTTCCAAAATCACTATATAAGAAAGGCATTATTAACAACATGGGAAAAAATAAAATGTTAAATATATTTGAAAATTCCAGGGTGGTTGTCAATCATGGAAGCATTTGTACACCCAAATTAAGTGAACTTTGAAAAAATCTGGACATATAGGGATATTCTAAACTCTGCAGGGAATTTTAAATCTAAACAAGAAATGGAAAATCAGGGTATCAATTTATCATGGTGGGTACATTTACAAATGCAAGCTAGATATCATAAAGATGTTAAACTGTATAGATTTTATAAGGAACAAACTGTGTTTGATAAGACATTGCTAACTTTTGATGAGAAACTAATTAAGAAAATGTATAATTTTCTATTAACTTTGAAAATGGAAAGCGAACAAGTTAAAGAAACAATGATAAGATGGGCAAAACATTTTGGATACAATATAGAATTAGAAAAATGGCAAAATTTATGGGAAAGAAATTACAAACTGACAATGTCAACTTCCTACAAAGAAAAATTATATAAAATGTTTTACAGATGGCACGTGCCACCAGCAAGACTAGCAAAAATGTTCAAAAACATGTTAGATAGATGTTGGAAATGTAAACATAAGTCAGGCACTCATTATCACGTTTAGTGGACTTGTGACAAAGTAAAGAGTTATTGGAAAAAGATACATGTCTGGCTAGAAAAGATGTTGGAGAACATGTAGATTTTAAACCTGAACTTTTTAAATTAGGTATAATGCCAGAAAAGATTAACAATCAAAGCATGTATTTGATTTTCATGTCACAACAGTGGCAAGAATTATATTTGCGTGCAGGAAACTCATATTTTACTTAAAGATCAAAAATATTTAGCTAATGCTCGCTTGGGATCTCATTTTGTATCTCCTGCCTCTGGGAAAAAAGGGGGTGTGGTAATTTATGTTAAGCAAAATCTACCAGCTAGTCTGGTAGAATCAGATCCTCAAGGAAGATATGTTATGATTGAACTTGGCTTATATGGTAAGAAAATACTTATAGTGGGACTGTATGCACCAAACCAGCAACAGGAACAATTTTACAGGTTGTTACATCAGAAAATAGCTTTGTTGGATTATAGGTCTGTGATATTAATGGGAGACTGGAATGGTGTTTTAGATACACAAAAGGAGAAAAAAGGTTTTTCTACTTTTTTCAAGCAGGCTAAACTACCTAAAGCTTTTTTTGATTTGAAAGAAGATTGGGAATTGAGAGACTATTGGCGTGAACGTAATCAAGAGGAAAGAGACTTCACTTTCTTCTCAGATAGACACCAATCTTTTTCAAGGATTGATTTCTTCCTGATTACAACAGACTTATACAATAGGGTGAAGAATGTAAAAATTTTTCCTAGGTCATTGACGGACCATAGCCCAGTTTGGATGGAACTGGTTGCTGAGAAAGAGGAGAGGAGATCTTGGAGGTTGAATGAGAATTTATTTAAACATGAAAAGAATGTTCAAAAATTAAAGGAATGCTTAAAGGATTATTTTGCTTTAAACATGTATAAGGGAACATCAATGTCAATGGTATGGGATGCAAGTAAAGCCTCTATGCGTGGGATTTTGATAAAAATGAATAATCTTCATAGACAAAAGCAGACTCAGAAACGTAAAGAATTGGAAGATGAGATTAAATTAAAAGAGAAGCTTTTAATCTCAAATCCTTTAGATGAAAAGGTGAAAGAAGCTATAAAATTGTTAAAAATACAATTTAATATGTTGATGGCTGACCAAGCTGCAACTAATTTAATGTTTATGAAACAAAATACATTTTGTAATGCTAACAAACCAGGGAGATGGTTGGCTTATCAGTTAAGAAAGAAACAGAGACAGAGAATTATAGATAAAATAAATTATAATGGCAAATTGGTTTATCAGAAAGAATTGATTAAGAAATCTTTTTTAGATTATTATCAGAAATTATATAAGAGTACTAATGTACAAACTATAGATATAAATAATTACTTAAGTAAAGCTAATTTTCCTAAATTAACAGAAGATCAGAAAAAAGAGATTAATGGTTTAATTACTAATGAGGAAATTGTGACAGCTATCAAGCAATTGAAATTAGGTAAAGCGCCGGGTACGGATGGTTTGACGTCTATTTATTATAAAACTTTATTAGAAGAGATGACTCAACCTTTGTGTGAGCTTTTTAATAATATATTACAGGGTTTAGAGATCCCTCCGTCATGGCGCAATGCTTTTATATCTTTGATTCCAAAAGAGGATCAAGATCTCACTTTGCCTAAGAATTATAGGCCTATATCTCTCTTAAATGTGGATTATAAAATTTTTGCAAAAATTTTAGCTAATAGGTTTATGGGGGTCTTGCAGCAGTTTATACATAAGGATCAATCGGGTTTTATAACTGGAAGGTATATGAAAAATAATGTTAGACAAATTATTAATTTATTAGAATATTTAGATAAGAACAACCAAGTCTCTGCAGGGCTGATATTTTTGGATGCTGAAAAAGCCTTTGACCAACTGAATTGGCAGTTTATGTTAAGTTTAATCAAGGAGATGAATTTTGGACAAAAAATAGTACAAGCTTTATCTAACATATATCAAAAACAGACTGCTCAACTTATTGTCAATGGGGGTTTGTCAGAGGTCTTCACAATAGAAAAAGGTACAAGACAGGGGTGTCCATTATCTCCGTTATTGTTTGTTTTAACATTGGAAATTTTGTTGATTAAAATTCGGGAATCGCAAGAAATAAAAGGAATAGAAGTTAATAAAAAAGAATATAAGTTAAGAGCTTTTGCAGATGATTTGGTTGTTACTTTGTCTCAACCTACTTACTCGGTAGTAAAATTATTACATTTGATTCATCAATATGGGCGTGTTTCGGGTTTTAAAATTAATAATAATAAGACTAAAATATTATCTAAAAACATGACTAATTGTGATAAACAGACCTTAGTTAATTTAACAGATTTTGAAGTTGTTGACAAGGTAAAATATTTGGGGGTCACACTATCTGCTTCTAATGCAAAATTGTATAAAAACAATTATGAAAAGTTGTGGATCGGGGTACAGAAGGATTTAAAGAATTGGGATAAGTTACAGTTATCTCTTATGGGTAGAATTGCAGTTATTAAAATGAACGTTCTACCAAAATTTCTTTTTTTGTTTCAAATGTTACCTATCTTAAAGAATGAGCTTAATTTAAATGAATGGCAGAAAGGTATTAATAAATTTATTTGGGCAGGGAAAAAACCAAGGGTGAAACTTAAATTATGCAAGATTTTCGTGAGAGAGGTGGACTCAAGGTACCAAATTTGAAATTATATTATGATGCTGTGGTTTTATAAAATGTTTTATAGATGGCACCTTGATCCACAAAAAATGTCTATTATGTACCCTGATTTACAGCCTAAATGTTGGAGATGTGGTTGTTTGGATGCCACCTATTATCATATTTGGTGGTCGTGTAAAAATATAAAAGCCTTCTGCATTATATTGTATAGATTGTTTTTTTTTCTTTTTTTCCGTCTTTTGTTTTCTTTCTTTTCTTTCTATTTTTTCTTTTTCTTTTTTTTCTTTTTCTTTCTCTCTCTCTTTCCTCTCTTTTTTCTCTTTTTTTAAAGTATTTTTCTTATTAATGCTTATGTTATATTATTTTATTATTAACTATTTCATAAGTTGTAAAATTTTGTTTAGGTTTTTTTTAAAAATTTTAAATAAGCCTATATTCAGTTCTGGGAAGGTTGCTTTGTTTTTGTTGTTTATTTGTAAAACTTTTAAAAAATTTTCAATAAAAAAAAAGAATTATATTTGCGCAATACTGGAAAAATGAAGGAATACCATCAGATGAAGAAATAATTAAAAAAAATACTAGAATGCGCAGAGATGAATAGACTGACTATGAGACTGAAAGAAAACAGAATATTATCAAACTTGGGACCTATTTTATCAATGGTTAGAGAAAAGATTTAGGGATTAGGAATTTAATTTGTATTAGTGAATAAGATATTCAGACAACACGTTTTGTTGAATAATTACCATTGAATTCTCTTAAAAAATTAATCAATAAAACTTTATAAAAAAGATAGAAATGGTATTGGTCATGCTTTTGAATGATCTCTGGCTGGGGCGGGATGGGGATAGTGTATTCATCTTGGCTCTATCTCATCTCTTGGCCGTCCTCAACACCATTAACTATGGTATTTTTCTGGAATGGCTATGTGGTCTGGGAGTGGGTGGCACTGTATTGTGCTGGTTCTCTTCTTTTTTACGGGGTAGACACTGGTTGGTGTTGATTGGGAATGAGAGTCCCTTTATTATGTGGAACGACACTGGGTTTGGTACTTTCTCCATTCCTGTTTAACATCTACATGAAGCTGTGGGGGAATTATATATTTCTACCCCGGCAAAGTAAGAAATGCTGTTGATGTCCTATGTCAATGCCTGGAAGCTGTGTATATCTGAATGGGAAAAGTAGGCTTCAACTCAACCTTGGAAAGACAGAGTGGTTTGGGGTTTTAGGGCCTTCTAGATTTGGGACTTTACCATCTTTGTTAACGGAGGGATAGCACTGCCCCAAATAGACATGGTACACAATCTGGGGGGGGGGGAATCCTTTGGGATGCACAGATCCTGCTTGAAGAGCAGGTGGCAGTCATGGATAGGAGGAACTTTGCACAGCTTTGTGTTATGTGCTATTTGTGCTCATTCCTGGGTGGTGTTTATAGATACTCATGCCCTCATTACCTCTTGAATGCTGACCAAATGGACTATTGTAATGCACTCCAGAAAAGGCTGCCCTTGAAGAAACATCTGGAAGCTTCAACTGGTACAAAATGCGATGTGCAGGCAGTTATGTGTACTCCCAAGAATGGCACATGTTACACCTTTGCTCTGCAAGCTGCATTGGTTGCTGGTTTGCTTTCTTGTTCAATTGAAGATGCTGGCTTTATTTCTAAAATCCCACAGGCATGAACCCAGGTTATTTGAGGGACTGACTTTCCCCAATTACATATACCGGTCCCATGAGGCCTAGTAGGAGAGGCATGTTATGGGTATTGTGGATATTGTCTGCTAAGAAGGAAAGCCTTTTCTGCTTTGGCACCCGTTCTTTGGAATGTCAATCTCCCTGAGGTGATATTAGCCCTAATCCTACTGGCATTTATGAAATCCCTCTTCAGCAACACTGGGGACCCCAAAGAAATGGGGATCTTATGAGATAGTTACACTGTATATCAAATGCTGATCCATTTCTCCCATGTTGTTATTTTAATTTGTATTTAATTGTTTTAAACTATTGAGTCCCACTTGTGAGATAGGTAGCTATACAAACTTGAGAATATACTCTTCCCCCTCCTCGTGTGCGCACACAAAAATACACACATACTGTATATAAAATCTTTTCTCACAGGAGACTTCTATCTCTTAGGACAGTGGTTCTCAACCTTCCTAATGCTGCAACCCCTTAATACAGTTCCTCATGTTGTGGTGACCCCCAACCATAAAATTATTTCCGTTGCTACTTCATAACTGTAATTTTGCTACTGTTATGAAATAAATGGTCCATTAGTTCAGGGATTTTCAATCTTTTCACTGATTGTACCACTTTTAGAATATGGCAACATTTGAGTACCACCAGTCACCTAGCGAGGTGTCAAAAACTTGATGACAAAAAAAATGGAAAAAAGTGATAAAGTACAGGTAGTCCTTGACTTACAACAGTTTGCTTAGTGACTGTTCAAAGTTACAACGGCACTGAAAAAAATGACTTATGACCATTTTTCACACTTATGACCGTTGCAGCATCCCCAGGGTCATGTGATTTACATTTCGATGCTTGGCAACTGATTCATATTTATGATGGTCACATTGTTCCAGGGTCATGTGATCCCCTTTTGCAATCTTCTGACAAGCAACGTTAATGGTGGAAACCAGATTCACTTAACAACCATGTTACTAATTTAATCTCTTTCTCCCTCTTTCTTTCTCTCTCTCTCCCCCATTTCTCTCTCCCTCTCCCTCTTTCTTTCTCTCTCCCTCTTTCTTTCTTCCCCTCTTTCTCTCTCCCTCTCTTTCTCTCTCTCCCTCTCTCCCTCCTCTTCCTTTCTTTCTCTCCCTTTCTCTCTCCCTCTCTTTCTCCCTTTTTCTATCTCTCTCTCCCTCCTCTATTTCTCTCCCTCCCTCCCTCTCTTCCTTTCTTTCTCTTTCCCTCTTTCTCTCCCTCTGTCTCCTTTTCTTTCTCCCTTTCTCCCTTTCTCCTCTCTCTCTCCCTATCACTCTCTCTTTTTTCTCTCCTTCTCTCTATTTCTCTTTCCCTCTTTCTCTCCCTCTCTCTATTTCTCTCTCCCTCTCTTCCGCTCAAAGATCCTTAAAATCCTTAAAAGTTATGCTTGGGTGGAAGACTTTTTCTTTTACAGATGGATGGGTTGGCAGACAAGTACTCAAAAAAAAAAGGAAAAATAAGTACGAATAGGCATCCAGTAGCTAGCTTGAAGTTTGAATGACTTCTTTCTCTTGCCACCGGGTTCTAGGAGGAGCAAAAGACATCCAGCACTGCAACCAGGGGCCCTGGACTAGGCATTCCAGGGCTTCCTGCACCGGCTGACTTAGTTGTCTGCAACCTCCTGTTGTTGCTTGAGGGGGGGAAAGAGACACGGGCGGGAGAGATTAGTTCTTTCTCATCCAAGGAGGGAAGTTATGTTGGACCGTCGACTCTGTGTCGAGCCCTGCGGGCCCGACATTCACGGGCAGGTGGGAAGCCGCCTGCTGAGCCGCCACCTCCCCATTGGCCTCCGTGGCCAGACCTCCCAGCTGACACACGCACAGTCAGGGGGTCGCCAGCTGACGGGTGCAGAAGATCGGCGCCACGGCAGCCACCCAGCCACCCGCTTCTTCGGCTGGAGCAATTGCCAGGGCTTGCATGGTTGCCGGCGGGGGGGAGCGAGTCAGTGGCCATTGGGGACCATGCCAGTAGTTCGGTGCCACAGAGGCTTAAGGTGCCAGTAGTTCGGTGCCACAGAGGCTTAAGGTGCGGGACGCGGGGTGGTGTGGTGGGAGGCGGAAGGACAGGGGGGAGGGGTTACCTGCATCCTGCTGGCCAAACTCTGGAAGCCTAGGGGGAGTTGAAAGCGAGACAGGTTCCTAAGAATATGTGTGAGGCATGGGGGGCATCGGTGGTGGGCTGCCCCCCCCAGAGCTGGAGTGGCTGGTGCAGCCGCCCCCACCTCCATACCCCAGCCTGCAGCCACCCCGCGCAGCCCTGCCATGCAGAGCGGGCCCCGCAGCTCCCACAGCACCAGCTGCACACCACACTGATGGTGCAGAGCTTGCAGTTGCTGAGCCAGACGCCAATGGCAGGAGGGTGCGGGCTGCGGGCAGGCTGAGGCGGTGGCAAGCATCATGGGCCAGGTGCTCCAGGGCAGCCATGTAGGCACACAGGTTGAGGCAGTGGTGGCGCAGGTTCAGCACCGGCTAGACCACCAGCTGGCCTGGCCCAAGGAAGGTCAGCCACCCACCACGCCCCACGCATGCCACCTTCGCACCCAGCGCTCGCCTCTGGCCCGCCAGCACCACCTTTGCCACCACCTTTCCCGCACAGCCCCGCTGTGTCAAATGGGCCCTGTGACTCCCACAGCAGAAGCCGCAATGCACACCAATGGCGCACGAGATGAGCACGAGGCAAGCGAGCACATGTTTTCCATGCTTCAGTACCAGGCTGTCTGTTAGAGAATTTTAATTTCTCTATTGGTGAAAAATAAATCAGAAGCTCTCACAGTTGACTGCATTTAGCTGATTCAAATAACTTTATTTTTATATAAAAATATTTACAATACCATTCTTCTTTACAGCAACATAACTCAATGAAGTTTTCTTACAGAGACAGACTAGAGACAAAACCTTGAGACTGGAAATCCAGCTCCTAACTCAATGCTCTTTTTGCACAGACTTAGTAGCACTTTCTTCCCATTGGCTGACTGAGTTACCACATGACTCTTCCTGTTCATGAATATTCCAACACTCCTCCCTTCATGACAGGAAGAGACATCAGACCTATTAACTTAATACATTTTTTAATAGTGAAAAACCTTGTGCCACTAACCTGGCCTTATACTGTATATCATTATTTGGCAATACCTTTTTCTTATATACCCACTTACAACCCACAGCTTTGGTTCCCTGTGGCAAAGTCACTGATTTAAATACTTCATGGTCTCCCATGGATTTCATCTCTTTATCCATGGCCTCCTTCCATTTTTCTTGTTCAGCTTTTGGTAATGCCAACACCTCTTTATAACTTCTTGGCTCATACCACACATTGCAAACCTTTACCTTGTTGGCAGAATACCTGTCAGGTGGAATTCCTTTATTACATCGCTCTGACCTACGAGGTATTAACTGCTCCTGTGTCTCAAGTCTTTCTGGCTTCATGTCTTGTTCAGCCTCTCCTCCCTGAACATGGACATCTTCAATAATGATTTTTTCATCATTAGATGAATTATTGTCACTAAACAGATCACCGTCATTAAGTGAGACATACCCAGAATTTGCATTAATTCTGTCCCAATTTTGTTCTGCAAAATTAGCAGACCTTGAAATTATAATTCTTTTACTTCGATCACTAAAGCAATATCCTTTTGACCCTGGCTCATAGACCACAAACCTGAGCTTTCTTGCCTTTTGCTGTCCCTTTCTTCTGATTGCTTTTGGAATATGTACCCATGCAGTACTTCCAAAAATTCTCAAATGTGCCAGTGATGGCTTTCTCCCATATAGAATGGCATATGGAGTATTATTAATGGAGGAATTCCACAGCCTGTTAACTATATAATTGCAGTCAATATGGCTTCTCCCCAATATGACCTGCTCAAACCAGAATCCTCCAATAATGAATCTTTCATTGTTTGCAAAACACCATTCCTTCTTTCAGCTACACCATTCTCTGCTGCTGTGTAAGGATTTGTACGTCTGTGTCTTATCCCCAACTGCCCCAACCATTGTTGGAATTTAGTTGACATAAATTCAGTACCTCTGTCAGTTTGCAACTGACACACTTGTTGTCTGTACCTTCTCTCTACAAAACTTACCCACTGTTTGAATTGTAGTAGCACCTCTATCTTTGCTCTAAGCAAATAGCAAAATGAATACCTGCTATAATCATCAACAATTCCCAGTGCATATTTTGATCCTCCCAAACTGGCTTGCATATGTCCCACCAGATCTGCATGAACCAGCTCTAGAACTCTTTTTGTTTGTCTCGTGCTACATTTACTAACTGGGAATGCCTTTGACTTTGATGCTTTGCATACTGCACAGTCCAAATATGTTTTGCATCCCTTCAAATTTAGCCCTTCTGCAAAATCTTGCATTTGCTGCAAAACTTTAAAGCTTGCATGGCCAAGTCTTCTATGCAGAAGATGAACACATGAATCATGCTCTGCAACATTCTTAAATATATGGGAACATTGAACCTTTTGTCCCTGCAATACATATAGATTATCTTCCTTTATGCCTTCTGCACAAATATTCCCATTCCTTTTGATGAGACACTTCCCATTTACAAAAATGACTTCAAAACCTTGTTTGTCTAAATTAGACACACTTAACAAATTATGTTCCATCTCAGGTACACAAAGCACATTGGTAAACTTTGATTCCAAATATGGAATTTTTACATCGCCTCTTCCAATGACTTTTGCTTTCTGGCCATTTGCCAAAGCCACGGCTTCTTGTGCTACTGGAACAAACCTGCAAAATAATTTAGAATCATTAACAATTGTTTGACTTGCCCCACTATCTATTAGCCACTTGTCTCTGTTGTTGCTATTGCAAACTTTTGCAACACCAAAATGTTCCTTTTGCAAAGCAGTCCTTTTTCTTTGCACAAATGTCTTTTTCTGCAAACAGTTCCTTTTCAAATGTGTCTTTTCTCCACAAATGTAGCAAGCTCTCTGCTTGCAAAATCTCTCCTTTGTTGCAATTTGGTCCGGGTCTAATCTTCTTGTTTCTTTTCCTGAGACTTGCAGTCTGGACCCCCTCCTCAGGAATTTCTCCTCCTCGTGGCTGCTTCTAAAATGGCATTTTTCCTCTTCATTAAGCAAACATGCCTTTAAAGCCTCAAACTTTAAGTCTTGCTCTTCTTTACACTCAAATATTGCAGAAACTGTGTCCCAGGTTTTATCTAAACTGTTCAACACCAACAAAACCTCCTGGGACTCAGGGAATTTAATCCCACGTTGTTCTAAGTCCAAAAATAAACTTTGCATTTTATTGAAATGCTGTTCCACAGATTCACCTGGTTGCAAACAGGCTCTGTAAAGTTTTCTTGAGAATTGCACTATGTTGCAAGCAGAAACATTCATGTGCACAGCTCTCAATTTCAACCATATCTCCTTTGCAGTCTTTAAATTTGCAACATTTAGAAATTGATCATCATCTAAATTCAAGATGAGATAAGCAATTGCTCGATCATGGCTTTTCTGATCAACTGCTGCAAACACTTGTGGTAGATTTTCAACAATATACCACAGCTCTTTAGCTTTCAGCAACCATTCCATTTTTGCAGCCCACACAATGTAATTCTTCTGGCCTAAACGAGGCACACAGCTTTCCTTAAATTCCATTGCAGCCATTTTGCTAATTCTGCCTTGTTCTTATACTTTCTACACACAGGCAATTTCTTCCAGCTTTAAATTACAATGCAGTCTTTAGTAAGCTCTGGGCCCATAACCTGTTAGAGAATTTTAATTCTCTATTGGTGAAAAATAAATCAGAAGCTCTCACAGTTGACTGCATTTAGCTGATTCAAATAACTTTATATTTATATAAAAATATTTACAATACCATTCTTCTTTACAGCAACATAACTCAATGAAGTCTTCTTACAGAGACAGAGCAGAGACAAAACCTTGAGACTGGAAATCCAGCTCCTAACTCAATGCTCTTCTTGCACAGACTCAGTAGCACTTTCTTCCCACTGGCTGACTGAGTTACCACATGACTCTTCCTGTTCATGAATATTCCAACACTCTCCATGCTGCAGCGCGACATGGAGAGCCTGGCCGACACGGGTGAGCACGAGGCAGGAGTGCACATGGACTCCACTTTTTTGGCAGGGCAGAATTAAGTGCTGCTCCCCACCTCCCACCCCTGGTCCTCTTTTACTTACAAGTAGGAGATGGCGTAGTTGCTCAGCAGGGAGGGGTGAAAAGTTCCTGCAAACTTGCCTTTGCTGCAGACAACTTGCATGTGCAACGTTTGCGGGCTGGGTCTTTTGGTGCACTCAGCAGTGCAGAGACAGCCATTAACGACCAGGTCTGGACAATTCCTATTGGCTTTCGAAAGCCAATAGAATTAGAGTCTATTCAAGAAAGTCTATTCTATTGGCTTTCAAAAGCCAATAGAATAGAGTCTCTTGAATAGAGTCTATTATATTGGCTTTCAAAAGCCAATAGAGTAAGAGGGAGTAGCACAGCTAAGGAAAAGGGAAAAAATGGCAGACTGCATTCTTTGGCGACCCCTGTGAAATGGTCGTTCGACCCCAAATGGGGTCGCGACTCACAGGTTGAGAACCGCTGTCTTAGGAGTTTTGCTGACGCTTTTTGTATCTTTTAAGTTCTGTAATGTCCTTTTTAATAAAAATTATATCTAGTACTTCAAGAATGCGCTCACCATGGATTTGTGTCAGAGCAATTTCATACTGGCAGTTCTGTTTTCAGTGAAGAAAGAGTTCAGTCATAAACGGAATAATCCTGAGATGGATAAGCAGAGTCAGATTGGGTTAGTAGTTGGATGGGAAGCCATGAAAAACTTCTAGGGCTAGGTTGAACAAGACTGGGAAATTAAAAACACATAGAAGGTGGCAATACAATGCCATTTCCATATATTGGCAAGCAAATCATATAGACATAGTTCCACTGTCACTAGGTGTTGAGTCTAACCAGTGGTGGGATTCAAATATGTGAACAACCGGTTCTCTGTGTGGATGCCACTTCCGGAAGTCCATTCTGCGTTTGGGCAACAAAACATTAGCTACTGGTTCTGCTGAACTGGTGCAAACCGGCTGAATCCCACCACCAAGTCTAACACCTTTCATGTTTGTTTCGAAATGATATTGAATTTGTGATGTTTAAACTCTGCATTACAAGGTGGGTTTTTTTATGTAACTATTTTTGTTTTAAGTAGAAAACTACTACAAATTATCCAGAAGATTCACAGCACTGAGGAAGACTTTGTTTAAAATGTCTGGTTTAAGAGTGCCATCAGGGATATTAGACTGCTTTATGAAGGTTACCTTTTTATAATATTTTGATAGATGATTGTTATATTAAATTGCAAACACAGAGACATATAGATACATATACACAATACATTGACCAATCAATGAGGCATTTTGCTCTTCTACAGAATTTATTTATTTGTTTGCTTATTTAATTATTTATTACATTTATCTAGATTAGTTTTAATATAAGCATTTAAGAAATCCTTGTGGTATAGTTGTAGTGCAAAGAATTTTGGTAATGTTATTTTCAGGCCTTCAGTATTTTCTTTTAATCAACCTTTTTTGATGCTACGTAGGCTTGTGATTTTTCCTGTGACCCTTTGAACTTACAGTTTTCATCCCTAGCCTCTACTCCTGCTGATGTTTCCCTTAGGCATTCATAGGACATTCATGCAAAGTATATGAAATCAAATGTCAAGTAAGAATTTGCTGATACTAAAAGATGCCATGATTTTAAGATATTTCCGGCAAAAATAAAAAATATTGAATGGGAAGCCCACTATATTATTTTATTTTAGCAGAAGCAAGTAGCAGAGCAGTCTGACTGTATCTGTTCATTCTGGCAGCCAATTTGTTGGACCAAACTTTCGCAGTTCGCGTATCTATCTACTCGTGTGCAAGGATTTGCTGAAAAATTTAAAAAGAGAAAAATGTAAATAAAAATGAGACATCACCAAAAGTACAACTTGCTAGGGACTCTTTTACAATTTTATGCATTGTTTTAGAGCTCAACATCAAACTTATTTTTTTTCTTAAGGGGTGGATTCAAAGCTGAAGATTTTTAAAAATGAAAATAGTACTTAGAGTAATTATTTTAGAGTATATGTTAGAATAATTATATGCAGCTGCTGAATTATTACTTTCATCAATAGTCCTGAACAAAATCCAACAAAAAGCTGGTATGGATTTTAAGTTCTTCCTAAGCTGAAATGGATTGATATCGTCCTTGTCTTCCCTGATTCAATTATCTGGGCTCATCAACCACTAGTGTGGGAGCATATAGAAGCACCATTGAGGCAATTCTGGATGTCTGGTTATCCCACGATAGCATGCTTCATGTATGTGGTGATCCAGATGTCTTGCCTAGGCCTATCTTACTGGATAGTTGGCTATCTTCCATTAAACCTGTTATTCTACCTAGAGATGATTAGCTCCTCATATGAAATCTGTTCTTTGCTGACATGACATGACCTTTAAAAATGTTGGTTTAATAATTGACTTTAAAAAAACTTACTGCATAGTCCATCGTCACAAGCCGAAGGACAATCCTCACAAGGTGGTCCTGATGTCTATGGAGTAGCAGTTTTACCTATGATGTTTCCTCTGGAATGAAGAAGATGAACAGAAAGGTGCCATACATTATTACTGTTCCATTTGTGATTGATGAAACACCCATGCCATTTCAATAGATAATTGACTTTGGTTGTGTTGTCTTGGTTTCTCTGGTTTGAGTTTCCAGTTTTGAGAGAGCAGACAGCACTACCATCAGAGGGGAAGACCTGACTTCTGAAGTCTTCTCCAAAAGGGAGTAAACCCTGTCAAGTTTTGTGAGAGAGCAAAAAAGGATTTTTCTGGCTTGTTAGAGAAAGAATTGAGGGAAACTCTGACTTCCTCCTAATGTCTTCCTTCTTCCCCTCTTTCATTTCTCCTCCGAAACATTCTCCTTCTCCCATCTCTCTATCTTTCTCAATTCTCTCTAACCAATACAGAAAGGATTTCCCCCTTTCCTGCCAATCATATGCCATGATAGCTTGAGGATGCAAGTCTGCCTTCTATGCCTATCATCCATGCTGTCTCTCTGCAGGTTATTTCCCATGTATTGCCCATAGTTGGAGAGAGATCATGTGACAAACATGTGATTGCAGATTGAAGATTTCCAGTTCCGTTCCTGGAATTGCCACTCAAGTTAAAAAGAATAAGATGGATGAAAAAGTAAGCAAAATGAATACAAAACAATGAAAAATTAAGGAAATTAAAATAAGTAAAATCTAATATTGTATATTGTATATGTCCATGTAGTAAATAATTTGTCCCTTTACTCATATCAAAAATAGTAATTTGGTGTTCTGGGGGCTGCATTCAATACTTGGGTTACATCCAGGTCTAGAAGGAGAAAGAAAATATCTATTCATCCACAGCTTTCTATTTTTTTTTATTTTCTGGATGGATACATGAATTGAAAGAGTTTCTTGGCTACTCCATTCCAGAATGACTCTGTTCAGCTTCACGAATTAAAGAAACAGTATTATATTAAAAACAGATATCCAAGCAATATCATAACATCCTACCACATCATGACCAACACAGAAGGGAAATTGTCTGCAGAATTATATAGGTAGTCTTCATTCAGTGATTGACTTAGATAGCAAAATTTTGATGGCAACAAAAAATTAACGTTGCGGTCAATCTTTGATTTTACAACTTTGCAGGTCTGTAAAAGTAAAGGAAAGTAAGATCGACACTGTAACACAGTCAAGATTCCCCTTTGGGACCACTTGGCTTAATGACCGAGTTGCTAGTCCAAATTGTGGTAATTTGCGAGAATTGGGTATGTCTAGTTTAACGAAGAGAAGGACAAGGGGGGACATGATAGCAGTATTCCAATATCTCAGGGGCTGCCATAAAGAAGAGGGAATTAAGCTATTTTCCAAAGCACCTGAAGGCAGGACAAGAAGCAACGGGTGGAAACTCATCAAGGAGAGAAGCAACCTAGAACTAAGGAGAAACTTCATGACAGTGAGAACAATTAATCAGTGTAACAGCTTGCCTCCAGAAGCAGTAAATGCTCCAACACTGGAAGTTTTTAAGAAGAGACTGGACAGCCATTTGTCCGAAATGGTGTAGGGTTTCCTGCCCGAGCAGGGGGTTGGACTAGATGACCTCCAAGGTCCCTTCCAACTTTACTACTATTACTAAATTTAAAAATTCCAAAGTCAGTTTTGATTTAAATCTATTCATAACCCAGTACAGAAACAATACAGTTAAATAATTGGAAGATATATTCCTGAAATATAACTGTGCATGTCAGCCAATCTTATGAAAATTTAAGTATTTTTGATTCTATTGCTTGCTAAAAGCATCTGCAGGAAGGAACAGTGATGTTAGAGCACAACCTTGTGGCTTAACATGTTGTGTCTAATCTGGGCACAAGAAAAAAAGGATGGGATTTGCATTGTACTGTCACAATGCCTATTTCATCCTTTTTTTTTCCCATCATGACAACTAGCAGTTCAAACTTTTTTTATTAGATAACATTTCAGCCCACAGCAACTAGAGAAGACTATTGAAGAAAATCTGTGCCATTTTGGATTCTATCCTAGAGCATCACTGGCTTTGGGACAGGATGAGGCCATGTTCATTCTTAGCAAAAAGGATTCTTCTTGTGGAAGCACAAGTGGAACATAGTAAATTACTTTTGAGGATAGGAAATTATATTCTTTCAAAGTGGCAAGGTCAGTAAATGATCTGGGAGATTTTTCATTGCTTCAATTTCATATTCTACCATCAGCCAACTTCAAAGGCAGATTTAGAAAAATCACCTACATAGAAAGGATTTGTCCATATGCTTCAGGCCCATTGCTTAGAATTCTTAGAAATTCTTTGTTGGAACCCCTATTTCAGGTAATCCTTGGAGTCTTGATATCTTTCATCTTCAATATCTTACACTGAACAAATGCCCTCTCCAAAAACTCACATACGATGGCTAAACTTGCATTATTAGCATGCAAAACATATTGCAGTTAGCTAACATATACGTCTATCTAGGGGTAGCCATATTTTACTGCTACACTCGCATTTATTTTGTTCTTTTTATCATACCCTGCTTTATATTTTGTTTGAGTGTAAGATAATAAACAACATTTGATTTAAGCCCATTGTTTTCTTTTCCAGGGCAATCAGAATCATTCTAATTAGACTTGCTGTAAATGTGACAAATAAAGAAATCATAGTTGATACATACGCTGGGCAGTACTGACAAACATAGAAGTAGCTGTATTCCGATGAAGGACAATAGGCAGCAGCACAACCAACACGGTAACTTTTGCGCCAAACTATCTGTAGATACAAAAATATGCACACAGGTTAACATGCTAGTAGCTTAATATTGATAATAAACATTCGGATTGTATGGGGGCATGTAAAGAAAATTGCATAAGGGATGTAAGAAAATGTACTATATATAATTGTCTGCTCCTAGCCAGTGAAGTGGGATATCACAATAACAATGAGTGTACAATGAACATTTCCAATCTTTTTTTTCCTCTGAGTTAAAAAGTGTGTTCATTTCTATAGTTTCAGAAGCAAATAAATATTAGAACAAATGAGGCTTCATCCTCTGTGCTTTAAATGCATGTATTTAAAATGTAAAATATGAAAATGCTCCATCCTGAACTTTATAGACCATGTCTTTCTAAAGTGCCCCATCACATCCAAAGCAAGCCGAGTAACTTGCTATTACCAGCAAGTTAGTTCTTCCTTCCTAGCTGCATGAAAGCCAAGATCTGAGGCACTAGATGTGAATAACAAATAACACATTTAGTATGTTTGCAATCCTTCATTTACACTATATCAGAACTTAAAAAACAAAACAGTACAACACTTTAACCTAGTCTAGTTTTCCCTTTCCTTAACATGCATTGGGACTATGGCTCTTAGCCAAGATGCTCATGTTTATGGAATTACTTAGTGATTGTAAGGACACAGTTGCTTGGTTTTCATGGCCACAGCACCACACATATTTTGCTATTATCTTTTTGTGGGGTGTTTTCTCAATTTTCCAGTCTACCTTCAAGTCATGGCTTTCCTGTGCAGCAGCCAGGCCTGGCTTAGCTCAGTGATTCAGGATCAGCCAAGGACTTGAACTTGATTCAAGGGAGTCTACTTTTTTAATCTTATTCATTTTTGTGGGTTTATACCTGTGAACATAGAAATGAGAAAGATATGAAAAAGTACTACCTGAGTGAAATGGCCAGTTACAGCATTTGGTGGGTCTGCTCCAATGCCATACTTGAAATCTTTGTTTTCACCATGCCAAGCGTGAATAATTTCAGTCCATTTCATAGGAACAGATGACTTATATATATTTTCACCACAGTTTATTCCTCCTAAAAGTGGGGAGAGTTAAAAAAAAAAAGCAACAGCAAAAAACCACAGGTAAATACATGTTTTGAAAGAAGCGAAGGACAGCAAAAAGGAGATAACTGAGCATTTCTTATCTCTCCAGAAGCACTGACGCATTTGTCTTGCTAAACTATTGGCAAGGAAATGAACATTTTGCACCCAGATTTTTTTTTTCTGTAGTGCTTTTCCAGAACCTTTAATTGTGCAAATTGATAATCATTTGTTTTCTGATGAACATGAAATAATATATTTTATTTGGGAGGAAATTATATGTTACTACATAGTGTGGTATTGAGATTAGGGAGATTAAGGTTTAATTCTCCACTTGACCATGGAAATCTCTGAACATCTTTGGGCTCAGCATCTACCATCAGAAACAGCTGTGGTGAGGATAATATCTTTAACATCATGGGGGGAAGGTGGGCTATAAATGTAGTAATATATAATATTTAAAAAATGAAAGAAATCACTGTTCAAATACCATTTCTCCTGCAAACTCACGGGGGGGGGGGTAGGAAGGAAAATTAAGAAAATTATTACCTTCTCAATTCTTCTACCTCCCAATTAGAAAAGAAAAAAAGAAAAGAAGAAATAGGGGTGATATGATAGTAGTATTCCAGTATTTGAGAGGCTGCCACAAATATGAGGGGTAAAATTATTCTCCAAAGCACCAGAGGGAAGGACAAGAAGTAATGGTTGGAAACTGATCAAAGAGAGAAGCAACCTGGAATTAAGGAGAAACTTCCTAACAGTGAGGACAATTAATCAGTGGATCAGCTTGCCTTCAGAAATCGTGGGCGCTCCATCACTGGAGATTTTTAAGAAGAGACTGGATAGTCACTTGTCTGAGATGGCGTAGGTTCTCCTGCTTGAGCAGGGGGTTGGACTAGAAGACCTCCAAGGTCCCTTCCAACTCAATATTCTATTCTATTCTATTCTATTCTATTCTATTCTATTCTATTCTATTCTATTCTATTCTATTCTATTCTATTCTAATTATCTACATGGGAGTGGCAACTATAGAGTGATTCATAGGTATTACTCTTGCTGCTAATACTGATGAATAAGATTGATTGTAAGTGCTATTTAATGTGAAATATACTATTAATCCTCTAACCAGCTATAGCTATACTATACTTTTAGATCGACTTACCAAGAATTCTTGAATCATGTGGACTGTGACTCTCAATACATCTGTATGCCCAACGTTCTGCATTAGCAGCAGCTTCAGGATACCATTCCTGAACAGAATAGAAATCAACAGCAACAATCAATCAATGAAAGAGGCATAATTTAAAATTGCAGAAAATATTTGCTCCTTTTTTACTACCTTTTGGCTTCCTTCAACTCTGGTAGTTAAGAACTCAGAAGTTACAGCAATATTCACTAAAACATCCTTTGAATAGTTGGAGTGGGAGTGTATGGCTTCCTCCCCACCCTTTTTGACACCAAGTGCAAGCAGCCCATGTTGCACCCTGATGAATGCCATTAATGTTTCCTTCTGACCAGCAGTGTTAAAATTCTGATTAAGATGGAGTTCTCTAATGAGCGTATGTTGAATGCTCCTATACTTGATATTGCCGAAGACCCTCTTAATTTCCTCTCAATTTCCTACTTTGATTATATGTTTTCATGATCTTTTTTTTCATTGTATATTTCTCTGAGTGATATTATAACTGACAGATTCAAATATAAATACAGATGCACCTAAATGCATATGGGCCAAAAAGAGAATCACTCAGTCAATAAATAGTAGGTATGTTCTCTTATCCTATTTGGTAAATCACATAATTTTTATACTAGAAAGAAAATTAAACTTCCAAACTCTCTGATGAATACAATTACATTTAGTTTACCATTTTTAGCATGTTGCTAGCAGTTGGATTCACAGATCTCCTTAAAGAATTGTGCAAGTCAACAATCTCGTTTTGTATTTCTGGTTTCCTGGGTGACTCAGAATCAAAATCAACCTTAAGATAGCAAGCAAAATAAAATAAAAACAATTAAAATTGTATGACTTTAAACAGAACAGGCAACTAGTGGTCTCAGGACTCAGTGAATGACTTTGCCTTATCGCCTTCTGTCACCATTCTACTCCATGCAACTTTCTTCTGATCCCCAGCTATCAAACAGTGGCCCTATTTGTCTTTGTATTTGAAAAGAGACTAGCCATAAGATAGGAAAAGGGGATCACAGAACCAAGTTAAAATAAATTAATCATTTCCCCATAATCTGTTCTTCAAGGGAATACTGCAATGGTATTTACGGATTTATATCAAGAACTTATATGGATGTCTATATAATGATCCTAAGTGGCTCACAACAGGAATAAAAAGAGAGCCATCCTACCCACCAAATGTCAGACCAAGCAGCCTCATTGAACCCCCATCCTAGCCCTACACTTGGGGAGGGGGACAAAACCAAGTCTTCACTGCCCTCCCCGAAGGCTTAAAAGGGTAGGGATCCCTAAAATCTCAGTTGTGGGGGAGCTATTCCAGCAGATTGGGACTTGAGTTCTATTATAGACCACAGGAATTAAAATTATTCTTTTCATTAAATCTGTCAGCTTTAATTATATTTGACTGCCCTGTTCAGCATGATTGTGTTTTGCTTTGTGTGTTCAGCCCTGTAATATATTTATGAATTAAAATGAACAGTTAGACTGACCAAGCTTCACCGACCAGACCAAGAAACCATAGTAATGAATCTAATTCCATTTGATTACAAGGTTGATGTCAAAGCTGCTAACATTGGATGTTCTTGCTCTGACAAAATATGCAGAGCTGTGTGGTATTTTTAGAGTTAACTCAGAAGACGCTGGGAGGGGAGAAGGAAGAATGTATGAGTTGCAAATGGAAGAGAACCTTTGCCCTTCAAACTAATTGGAGAACGTGAATCATGACAGCAAAATAAGGGAGGGAAAATGTTAGCGAAAATAACTGCTGGGGGTGTGTGTGGAGATTTCAGATCTTAGCATCCTCTCTTCATGCCATGCCGACATTTCGTCACATGAATAAAAAAGACTTTTTAGGATAAACAATGCCTGGAAGTTCTTTGAAGTGTTTCATTAATCGGAAGCATGACAGTTACAGTGTTACAGCAAGAGTCTTGAAAGTCTGAATGCATTTTCCAGCCTTCTTCTTATTGAGAGCTAAGAGTGGTCTTGTCTGAGAAGCTTTCTCAAATTATATTTACGCGCTAGATTCAGATTTAACTGACTGTTGTCTCAGCTACATCTCTTCCTCTTGTTCCTCAAGGTTATTTCTACCGCTCAGGACACATATGGAGCAATCCAACATATAATAGGCAGTTTAATGAATGATTAATTGCAAGAGGAGAAAGTTATGTACTGTATATATTAAATCTGCTATATGTGATACAAAATTATTAAACTTACACTTCCAGAAGACTGTTGCAGCACTGCAGCAAGAATTGGCAAGATAATGAAGGCAATCATTTCTAAAAACAAAAGAACATTGAGACATATCAATGTTTTATCTCCTTAATGGGATTTGTCTCAACTTTCTGTAAGTAGTTCAGATATCTCCTAGACACAAAACTTACTCTATGTGTGTTCTCTTTTATTCCCTTGTACTCCAGTAGGCATCCTACATATCCATGGTTCAGTCCATGGATATGTAAATCATCTATAAACCCACACTAATTCCTTAAGTTTTCCCTTATTTAACAAGACTGGCTGAATCCCACCACTAAGTCTAACAACAGGGTGATTTTACCTTTCATGTTTGTTTCGAAATGATATTGAATTTGTGGATGTTTAAACTCTGCATTATAAGGTGGGGTTTTTTTATGTAACTATTTTTGTTTTAAGTAAAAAACTACTACAAATTATCCAGAAGATTCACAGCACTGAGGAAGACTTTGTTTAAAATGTCTGGTTTAAGAGTGCCATCAGTGATATTAGACTGCTTTATGAAGGTTACCTTTTTATAATATTTTGATAGATGATTGTTATATCAAATTACAAACACACAAACAGACATATAGATACATATACACAATACATTGACCAATCAATGAGGCATTTTGCTCTTCTACAGAATTTATTTATTTGTTTGCTTATTTAATTATTTATTACATTTATAAAGCTGCCCGTCTTTCGATCAACTCTGGGTGTCTCCCAATCAAAAATTAAAAATAATATAAAATCATATCAAACTATGAACCATAACCAATTAAAACATGAAAAACACCAAATCCTGGCATATATTTTGCATGAATGGCATCAGATCAGTTCTAGATTAGTTTTAATATAAGCATTTAAGAAATCCTTGTGGTATAGTTGGAGTGCAAATAATTTTGGTGATGTTATTTTCAGGCCTTCAGTATTTTAATCAACCTTTTTTGATGCTACATAGGCTTGTGATTTTTTCCTGTGACCCTTTGAACTTACAGTTTTCATCCCTAGCCTCTACTCCTGTTGATGTTTCCCTTAGGCATTCATAGGACATTCATGCAAAGTATATGAAATCAAATGTCAAGTAAGAATTTGCTGATACTAAAAGATGCCATGATTTTAAGATATTTCCGGCAAAAATAAAAAATATTGAATGGGAAGCCCACTATATTGTTATTATTTGATTGTCTACTAGGACTCGGAGGTCCCTCTCACAGTTACTACTATTGAGCAAGGTACCCCCTATACTATACATGTACATTTGGTTTTTCTTGCCTAAATGTAGAACCTTACTTTTTTCACCATTGAATTTCATTTTGTTAGATAGCGCCCAGTGTTCAAGTCTGTCCAGATCCTCCCGTATCCTAAGCCTGTCTTCTGGAGTGTTGGCTATTCCTGCCAGCTTGGTGTCGTCTGCAAATTTGATGATTTCCCCATCTATCCCCTTGTCCAAATCGTTGATGAAGATGTTGAAGAGCACTGGGCCCAGAACAGAGTCCTGGGGCACCCCACTACACCTTTCCTCCATGTAGATGCGGTTCCATTGAAGACCACATGCTGAGTACGGCTGGTCAGCCAGCTACAGATCCATCTGGTGGTGATGCTGTCTAACCCACATTTTCCTATCTTATCAAGTAGTAGGTTGTGATCTACTTTATCAAATGCCTTACTGAAGTCCAAGTAAATTATATCCACAGCATTCCTCTGATCCACTAATTTTGTCACATGGTCAAAGTATGCAATAAGATTTGTCTGGCAAGATCTGTTTTTGACAAACCTATGTTGGCTTTTAGTAATGACTTTGTTTGCCTCTAGGTGTTTGCTGATTCATTGTTTGATTATCTTTTCCAGAATCTTCTCAGGTATTGAGGTCAGGCTGATAGGTCTGTAATTTCCTGGGTCCATTTTTTTTCCTTTTTTGAAGATGGGAACTACATCAGCTCTTTTCCAATACTCCGGTAGTTCCCCAGTGCTCCATGATCTTTGAAAAATATAGTTCAATGGTTCTGAGATCACATCTGCCAGTTCCTTGAGAACCCTGGGGTGTAATCCATCTGGTGCTGGTGATTTGAACTCGTCTAGGCTGGACTGGTGCTCACTTACCGTTTTCTTGCCTATCTTAACTTGCGTTTCTATTCTGTTTTTTATGGCACTATTTTTGGTAGGCTGGTCTGTTTTTTCCCTTTGTGGAAAGACAGATGCAAAAAATGAGTTAAATAGTTCTGCTTTCTCCCTGTTGCTTGTCACCTTCTTGCCACTTTCCCCCACTAATGGACCAATCATTTCCTTCACTTTTTTCTTGTTTTTTACATGTTGAAAGAAGCTTTTTTTGTTATATTTGACTTTGGTCGCAAACCTTAGTTCATTTTGAGCCTTAGCTTTCTTCACTTCATCTTTTCAGGCTCAGGCTATTTGTTGATATTCTGACTTAGTTATTTGCCCCTCTTTCCACTTTCTATACTTGTCCTTTTTATCTTTCAATTTATCAAAGAGTTCTTTATGCAGCCGTGCTGGTTTCTTTTGAGAGCTGTTATTTTTCCTCTTTGTTGGTATTGTGCTGGACTGGGCTTTTATTATCTCGCTTTTCAAAATTTCCCAAGCTTCTTGAGTTGTTTTCCCCTTGAGGATTCTCATCTATGGAATCCTTCCCAAGCCCTCTCTAAGTTTATTGAAATTAGCTCTCTTAAAGTCCAAGACTCTAGTTTGACTGTGTTCTATTGCTTGTGCTTCCATAATGTTGAATTCCAATATTGCATGATCACTTCCTCCCAAGGTTCCTGTGGCTTGAACACCTTCTATCATTTCATCTCTGTTAGTGAGAATTAGATCCAAAATGGCTAATCCCCTAGTTCCCTTCTCTACTTTTTGGGAGACAAAATTGTTTGCTAGGTTTGCAAGGAATCTATTTGATCTTCCACTTGGTGCAGAGTTTGTCTCCCAGTTGATTTCAGGGTAGTTAAAGTCCCCCATTACTATTGTGATGTGCTTCCTACATATCTTAGTTAGCTGACTAGCAAACAGTTCATGTATTTCCTCTGTTTGGTTGGGTGGCCTGTAGTATACACCTATGCAATGTCATTTTTCCCCTTTTATATTGATCCAAATGCATTCAGGACAGTTTTCATCATTGTTGTGCTCTATTTCTGTAGAGATGTAGTTATTTCTTACATATAGAGCAACTACGCCTCCTCTTTTATTTGGTCTGTTTCTTTTAAATAATTTAAATCCCTCTAGCTGTGTGTTCCATTTGTGGGTTTCATCCCACCATGTTTCCGTAATGTCAACAATATCATATCTGCCCTCATTAACCTGAATTTCTAGTTCACCCTGTTTGCTGTTCATACTCTGTGCATTGGTGTATAGACATTTGAGTCCTTTATGACTGACCCTATGTTTACTTTCTATGTAACCTGTGTAGTGCCTGAGTTCCCCTATTGTCTTACCACCTATTTGGTTAGTGCACTTTGTGTGATACTCGCTATTAGAAGCTTGATTTTGCTTGACAGCAAAGTGGATATTCTTGTCCGCACACACATCTATGTTACATGCACTGATAGCCCTATAGTTTTTAGATTGCTGGGGACAGGGATGTTCTGTATCAATTAACTCACTGTCTCCGCTGTTTAGTTTAAATATTCCTCCAGAAAATCTGTGAATTTATAGCCGAGTAACTCAGTCCCTTTCTTTGATGATGCAAACCATCTCTTTTGTACATTTTTTCATTGGACCAGCTACAGACATCGTGACTAATATATCCAAACCCTTCCCCTTTACACCACTCCTTTAGCCACATATTGAATTGTGCTATACGCTGGCCTTTTCCATTTTGCTCCTTATATACTGGTAAAACTTCTGAAAAAGTAAGCCTACAGCCTGTTCTGCTAAGTTCCTGCCCCAAGCTCTGGAAATCATTCTGCACAGAGAGTACATCTTTTTGGGACAGATCATTAGTGCCAAGATGTACAATAGCCTCCACATCACAGTCCTTGCTGTCATTCTTGATTATTTTAGAAATACGCTTCTTTTCCCTACTGGCAGTAGCACAATGACATATGAGCAAAATTTGGGGTCCATTGTGGTTGTTAAGCAAGGACTACTTATAATGTTATCACCCCTGCAGTTACATTTCAAGATAATGTAAAAATATTGAAAGTATATAAACTGTAGCTTTGTGATCATTCAAACTCTATACTCATATGCTAATAGTGTAGTATGGAGAATGATAATCTTGATTTACCAAAAAAAAAAGAAACCTACTGCAAAATACAAACTAGAAACAAAAATTAAAATAAGCAAGAAAATGGTAACATAACAGCTATCCGACGTTGACGAATATAAATCATCAGGACCCGACAGATTATATCCCAGAGTTCTGAAGGAGCTGGCAAATGTTATCTCAGAACCATTGCACCATATCTTTCAAAAATCCTGGATCACCTGGGGAGTACTTGAGGATTGGAAAAGGGCTAATGTGGTTCCCTTCTCCAAGAAAGGGGAAAAAAACCCCAGATCTAGGAAATGACAGACTAGTCTAACATCAATATCTGGGAAGATCCTGGAAAAGATAATCAAAAAACAGATCTGTGAACAACTAGAAGCAAACAAAGTTATAACTGGTAGCCAGCATGGGTTTGTTAAAAATAGATCATGCCAGACTTCCAGTTTGCCATCGCAGTGCCGTGGACGCTAGAAGATGAGCTTCATCTTTCACATCTTAATTTGTCCCGCTGGGGGACCCTGGAAAGGGTCAAAAGTCACCCTGTAGGGGTGACGAGCAAGGGCGGGACCCTTCTGTTTGATCCGGGGAAGCCCTCCAAACCAGCGGGGGAAAGACCGGCCATAGCAATATGGCTTATCACTAAGCTGCTGACAGTCAGAATCACCCACCAAGCATTTTTAAAGCAACACAGATGAAACTAGGTGAGATCTGATCCTCTCTTTAAGACTTTAAGTATTTTTTCCTGTAAAAGTTGCCCAAAGTATTTTTCCCCCTGTGAGGAGAAAGGGAAGGGATTTTCTACCCCACACTCTAAGACAAGCGGCAGCTAACTACCTAGGGGAAACAGAGCAACTATAAGAATAATTTTAATCTAATTGGATGTATATGCTTTTGAAACTTGGGGATTAAAGGTTTTCCTATTCTTACTGGAGACGTTTGTTTTTATCTAAATAAGAAAATAAGACTTGAAAAACTATCATAAAAAGCTTTAAAAGATGTTGGTGATAGCTTGTGGTGAAGTATGGTATTACAATTTGTTATTGCCTAAAAAATACTTGGCTTGAAGCCCAGACTCCAGAAAAAACTTCTCTGACCTTGACAGTTACCATCTGTGTGTGGGGAAAAATGCGCGCGCAGCAAACTGCCATGCTCCCCCCCCACAAACCTCATAACCTTTTGATACTCTTTGTCCCAATGAAGCAGCCAGAAGGTCATCCACTTTTGACTTAATGCCTCACCTACCTAAACAGATAATATGCTTAAGTTCCTTCCTATCTCTTCCTGTCTTTGTCAGTTCTTTCTCCTTTTGATCTACCTGTATTTGTTCTTACCTGGTCTTTGACCATGTAATGTGTTACTAGAAAATAGTTGCTTACATGAAGACATTTTCCAATGAAGAAAACTTTGTCAACATCTAATGGTTAAGCTGGTGTATGTAATAAGTATATAAGAAGCAATAAACTCAGAGTTTGTCAAGCTGTGTCCTGCAGCTTCAAACCTCTGCTCAAGACATTCCTGCATCTTTTTCTTAGTGTCTTACACCTGTGCAAAACTCATCTGAAAAGAAGGAACTTCTGGGTGGCGTATCTGGCCTGTTTGAACTTTGAATGTAAACTTTTACTGACTTTCAGAGCTATACTTGGGGAATTGCTTTCCTATTTCTTTCCATGAGAAGCATTTGTTGTTATATGAGATGATGGAATACCTTGGACTACAAAAACTTACTTGACAAACAATTTCAACTATAAAGACCACCTATAACACGTGAAATAGGTCTCCCATATCTAGCTATAAAAAAAAGATTTTTATTGTTTGATCCTAAAGTCTTCAACTTAACGTACTATGGAATAGAGAATATGGATGAAGATCAGGAAAAAAACCCTTTCCATGTTGAAATCAATACATAAAACCATTCTTTCAGCTTGTGACAAAATAAGATGCAACATAAAGGAACAAGATGCCAGCTTAAATATACAAACCCAAATCTTGACTACAACCAAAGAACTAACAATGCAGAAAATAACAAGAAAAGTGGAACAATTAAACACTAAGACAGAGGACCCAATTGACCAACAGATCCAGCCAATGGAAAAATCAGAAAAAGGAGTGACAATACTGAAAATAGAAAAGACTTTTTAGAAACATCAGAAGAAATTTTCTTGTACCTGCACCAATACTACCCTTTCCCTATCCATATAAAATCTAATAAAATATATTTTTTAAAAAAGGAAAAGAAAACCAAGCTTCTTTTAAAAGACGGCCGCTTTTGGTGGATTCTTGAGCGATGACTTCTGCTCCTTTGAAGTTGAAAGTGTGGCCATGTTCAGCTATATGAGTTCAGACTTGGGAGCGTTGTTCTTGTCTTTTTATTGCTAGAATATGTTCGTATATTCTAGTTTTAAGCCTTTTAGATGTCTTTGCAATGCAGTTACATTGGCATGTGTTGCAGTTAATTTTGTATATGATGGAAGACAAATCACTTGTTGGTGATGGCTCTTTAGGTCGCATTAGCTTGGAACGTAATGTTTGGTTAGGTTTGTGTGCGACGTTGATGTTGTATGGGGCAAGAATCCTAGCAGTTGCTTCTGAAACTCCATTGATATATGGGATTGTTGCCCAAGTTGTAGTGGTTGGAGAATTATGGTTTGTGCGTGGTGTTTTATCCTTGCAGCAACGTCTGATGAAACTTGGTGGGTAACCATTTTGTTTGTATATGCGGAGGAGATATGCTTTCTCTTTAGATTTTGCTGTTTATGTGCTGTAGTGGGTCTTGACTCTTTTGAATAGTGTTCTTATGCAGCTGGTTTTATGTGATATGGGATGATTGCTTTGGTAGTGAAGAATTCTATCTATGTGAGTGGTTTTATGATAGACGGTGGTTGACAGATTGCCATCTGGAAGGCGATGGACCAATACATCCAGGAAGGGTAAGGTGTTGTTATTCTCTTCTTCTGCTGTAAATTGAATGTCTGGATAGATGGAATTAAGTTTTTGCAAAATTTTGATAGTGTCACATCGCTTGATGATTGCAAAGGTGTCATCAACATATCTAACCCAAAAACTGAGTTGATAATCAGTCATCACCACACGTTCTAGTTCTTGTAATACCGCTTCAGCAATAATGCTTGAGATGGGTGACCCCATGGGTGTGCCTTTTACTTGCTCATATGTTGTGTTTTTGAAAGTAAAATAGATTTGAAGGCAGAAATCCAGTAATTGTATGTAATTGTATGTTAGGAGAATTGGGGTGTTGTAGTTCTTTTTGTAGAAGGTTTCTAAAAATAGAGATGGCTAGATTTTCGGGAATGGAGGTGAATAGGGATACTACATCGAATGAGACTGAGCCGAGGTGGCGCAGCAGTTAGAGTGCAGTACTGCAGGCCACTTTAGCTGACTGTGTTCATCAGGTCAGCGGTTCAAATCTCACCGGCTCAAGGTTGACTCAGCCTTCCATCCTTCCAGGGTAGGTAAAATGAGGACCCAGATTGTTGGGGGCAATGTAAATATATATATATATATATATATATATATATATATACATTGCTTACTAGTGTACACCGCTTAGAGAGTGCTTGCAATTAAAGTGGTATATAAGTCTCATAAATAAATAAATAAATGAATGAATAAATAAATAAATAAATCATAATCTCATCGTCCTTCACCTTTATTGGACACAATTTCATTAAAAAATCTTCAGAGGATTTTACTGTGGTTGAAGAGTTACTGACTAGATGTTTGAATTTTAGGCTTAACCACTTTGCCAGGCCATTAAGACCCATTGTATCTTTTAGAGGCACACCCACCTATGGCCTGGCAAAGTGGCAAATCAAGATCACATTAAGTATTAGTATCACTTAAAAAAACCCTAGTAAGACCACACCTAGAATACTGCAACCAATTTTGGTCACCATACTACAAAAAAATATGTTCAGATTTTGGAAAAAAACCAGAGAAGATCCACTAAGATGATCAAAGACTAAGATATGAAGATACAAAGGTTAAAACATACGAAGAACAGCTGCAGGACTTGGGTTTGGCTAATCTAAAGAAAAGAAGAAATAGGGGTGTCATGATAGCAGTATTCCAGTATTTGAGGGGCTGCCACAAAGAAGAGGGGGGTCAAATTATTCTCCAAAGCACCAGAAGGCAGGACAAGAAACAATGGTGGGAAACTGATCAAAGAGAGAAGCAATTTGGAATTAAGAAGAAACTTCCTAACAGTGAGGACAATTAACCGGTGGAACAGCATGCCTTCAGAAATCCTGGGCGCTCCATCACTGGAGATTTTTAAGAAGAGACTGGATAGTCACTTGTCTGAAATGGCGTAGGTTCTCCTGCTTGAGCAGGGGGTTGGACTAGAAGACCTCCAAGGTCCCTTCCAGCTCTATTCTAATTCAACCTTATACAATAGATGCTCTTCAGAAGGTCTTGGGTTTAGATATCCTAATTCCCAGATGGAATAGCTAGGTTATCTTAGCCAACCATACCATCTAAACTTTAGTGGTAGCATGACAAGCAATAATATGGCCCCCCTTTTCATTACCACCCTCAATGTGTTGTTTTCCATAACAACAGATTTGAAGTTCCATGTCCTGCCAGGTTCAGCTGTTGTAGTTGGCTCTGTTTTACCCCTTGACAAATACCAGGGATAACTCTCTGGGCTTCCCACATTTACAAACCTGGGGCTCATAAATCAGCTTTACCTGCTAAGGACGTCTATCAGGATTGACTCAAGGAAGTCTGAAGATGTTTCTGTCAAATTTTAGGCTAGGGATCATTGATCCTCAAACACCCCTATATTAGTCTGACTATCTCAACCACATTTAGCCACAGAATGGTCACAGTAACCATCTGTCCTAATATGGACCCCAAACACTTGTAACTCTTTGGATACTGCTGTCAAATCTATCAATAGGATATTCATAGTATCTTTTGGTCTCAGTACCATACCAGGGATGCTGCCACATCTTCCATCCTTCTCACCATGGCCATGCTACAACATCCAGGCTACTCCGCTCTTCGGGTCTTTGAGTAAGCTTAAGGCTTACAAATCAGAGCAGGTTTACTTAAAGCTTAAGAAATGACATACATGTCATATAAAATCGAACATCTAATATTTTGTAAATATTTGCAAAGTTCATCATGCTCATTTAAGGGAATGTCATCTTCTTTCCAAATTACATCCTTTTTTTTTTGCTTCTTCTGACAACCAGAGAAAATCTAGAACCAGTTTTTCCTTGTAAAATATAAGCAAGGACTGGGAGTGAGAAAGGCAAGAAAAAGATCGGGGGGGGGGGGCTATGTGCTTTTGCCAAATTATATCAAAATAAAGGAAGACTCAGTGTTTCTCACAGGGCTCCTTTTATTACAACCCAGAAAGAATTTCCCCATTCTGAGAGGGGGCATCACCTGCTGGAGATGTACATAACCATTTCGTGGTTATCTCTAAAGGGCAGTCGTGGGATTTCTCTTACGAATGTTCTACACCAGGGGTAGTCAACCTTGGCTCTTTCATGACTCGTGAACTTCAATTCCCAGAATTCCTGAGCCAGCTTAGCTGCCTCATGAATTCTGGGAGTTGAAGTCCACGAGTCATAAAAGACCCAAGGTTGATTACCCCTGTTCCACACTAAACTGAATAGGCATAAGGAATCAGATGTTTATCAAACGACTAGGAGCATCCAGAGGAAAGTGTCCTTTCATTCCCATTCTACTATTGCTCCTCCAGGTTTTTTATTTTTAGAGCCACATTTGGCTGGCAACTTACTTGAATTTTGGGTAGTAATAAAAAGATCTGAACCAAAAGAAAATTAGCCTTTTCCAACTGTGCAGCAATGCGAGAATTTTAAAGCTACTAGTGCTTGCTGAGACTGAAGTAATATTTATGAAATTTGTTCTGTACCACGTTTTTACAAATGTAATGTTATTGAAATATTTTTAAAAGAGTAAACATTAATGCAAGCTAAAAATAAGAGTAAAAAGGAAAAAAGAAAAGGGAAAGGGAAGCAATGAAAGAGAAAGCTAAAATGCAAAAAGAAAAAAGACAGAAGAAAAATAAAAAATAACGAAAAAAGGTAAGTGTCTTCCAATCTGCTTTGTAGCACTTATAAATACAATTATAGATTTACCTATTTCTCAAAAATTATGTTGTGACTCTCTTCTTTGTGTAATCTATCCCATCTACTTGTCAAAACTATAGTGCGTAAGTATGTTTTTCTGCTTTACACAAAAAGTCCATAAGGTTTCCAGTCAGCAATAAATGTAGATAATTGTCTTTTCTCTCATCAAACAGGTCAATTTGGCCATCTCATTCACCAACCACTCCTCTGTATTATCAATTCTTTCAAGTATTCAATTATTGGTTGAAGAAAGGATCAATACTGTCCCAGTCATAGTTTGCAATAATTTGCCCTATCTTCAGACTTGTTATAATTTTATTTAATAACCTAGCTAGTGTTGCAATGGAAAATTATATTGGGACCAAGTCCAATTCTCCTTAAAAAAATAACTCTCCCTACTTAAAGGATCAGGAAGTGAAAACAGTGGGAAAAGTTATGCAGTAAGTCATGACTTTAATGTTCAAAAGATTGAACATTACGTACATCAAACGTCACGGAAGTATATCAAGGTCTTACATACAAATTAAATACTCTACCAGTGTTGTGATATCTTTAGCTACAACATTAAACTTACAACATGTCGGGGTAAATTAGGTTGTCTTCATGTAAGAGTTTCTAAATAAGTCTCTTATTTACTTACTTACTTACTTGTTTGTTTATTTGTTTATTTATTTATTGCTGATCTTGATAGTAAAAGCTGTAAAATGGTAAAACATAAATATATCTAAAAAGAATAAAATAGAATAGAATCACAACAAAAAATAAAATTACAGTTGAAAGATGGGAGCAGGATGTATGTGTGTGTGTGTGTGTGTGTGTGACTTTCTCTTAATCTATCAACTACCTCCAGTGTGATACTCCTTCCTTACTTCCCTCTTGTAGACCTCACTGGATGAGCTTTTAAGGACTTCTCAAATTTGTATGGCCCATTTGCGTATGCGCAAATGAGGCCGCTAGTGCCGCACCAGTGCGCGTGGCCCCATTTGTGTCCACACAAACACATCAATTTGGAAGCTGCTCTCCTTTCCTCTGGGCTGCAAGCCTGGAACGATTGGAGACCTCTGTTCTAGACAGTCTGCATTAGAGACTAGTTGGAGATCCCTCAGTTCCTTTTACTATTACTGATCATAGGAAGCAGTTTTGAAGCAGTTTTGGTGAGTCTGCTCTCATTTCTCAAATGCTACTGGAAGCACTGCTTAAACCCATTGAGAGGTATCCTAAAAAGTACAAGTACAAGTATATCCTGTACATCTTTTGATAACATCTATGGTAGCACAGTGGTTAGAATGCAGTATTGCAGACTAATTCTGCCAACTACCAGCAGTTTGATCCTGACCGGCTGAAGGTTGGTGAAATGAGGACCCAGAGTGTTGGGGGCAATGTGCTGATTCTGCAAGCAGCTTAGAGAGGGCTGTAAAGCATTATAAAGTGGTATATAAGTCTGAGTGCTATTGCAATTGTTATAATTTAAAAGAGAGAAAGGCAAGCAAGTGTTGAGTTTCCTAGTCAGTATTTGTAAAAGAGGTCACATTACTTTATAAAAAACAAATCCAGCAATATTTAATAAAGATTGTGTATATAGATAGCTATATTTATTTCAGTCATTTACCAGTCTAAAATCACGTCAAGAATTACAATCATTTCAATAATAGTAACAGAACCTATGAGATAGCAAAGATCTTAATCACTCTGATATTTCTTTAGTGTGGTAAGGAGTGGTATAGAACCTATTAGAGTGCATGATGGAAAGCATTTTTTTTTATTTCTTGGACATATCTATACTTTGATACTTCAACCTAGTAAATACACATTTATCTTTGTGTGCTTCTGTTTGGGTTTGTTTGATGAGTGCATGCACTCACACATACAGATACATAAATATGTAGATAGATAAAGATCAGTGTGCAGGAAGGAAAGTGATTGGCTGCTCCTTTCCTGATCCAGGAAAGGTTACAACTGGTGCATAACACAAAGCTGTGCAAAGGCTTTCCTAGCCACCAGGTCTTTGAGCTGGAATTGCAAGACCAGGAGAAACCCCAAGTTGCAGAGCAGGTCTGTCTGGGGTAGTGCAACCTGTCCAGAACTAAGAATGTTAAAATCCTGTATCTTGAAGCTCTATGCACCCAAAGTCATTTGGTCTTGCCAATGTTCAGTCAAAGTCTGTTACCCCCATCCAGACCCCTGCAGCTTCCAAAAACTGTGAGAGGGCAGCAACTGCATCACTTGGATCACTGGTGTGTGTGTGTGTGTGTTGTGTGTGTGTATAAAGTTGAGGATTATCGTACTGATGATACCTCAGTCTATGGTGGTGAATGATCTCACCCAGTGGCTTCATGATAAAAAGGAGTAGGGACAGCACCAAGTCCTGTGGCATGCCAAAAAGGAATGGCCGTAGGATGGACCTCTCACTCCCTATCAAAACTGATTGGGACTAGCCTTGGAAAAAGGAGCCAAACCAGTGCAAGACTGTGTTGCCCAACCCAAACCCTAGAGCAGGTCCAAAATATATAATGGTTGATGGTACTGAAGGCTGCTGAGAGGTCAAGGAGAACAAGGATGCTTGCACTACTTCCATTCCACCCTCTATAGCGATCATCAACAAGGGTGACCAATGCTGTTTCTGTCCCATTACCAGGCCTGAATCCTGACTGGAAGAGGTGTAGATAATCTATTTCATCCAATATCTTCTGAAGCTGCCAAGCAACCGCCTTTTCTATCATCTTCCCTAAAAAGGGAAGATAAATAACTGGATGGAAATTGTCCAGGCAGGTGGGATCAAGTCATGTTTTTAAAGGAGGGGGTAAACTAGGGCCTCCTTAAAAGGCCCTAGGAACATCACTTCTACAATAAAGGATTTACCGCTGCTTGAACTCACCTTTACCGCTGCTTGAACTCACCTGACAGTCATCATTCTGGAAGCTTTCATAACCAAGAGGGACAAGGATCTAATTGACAGGAGGTTGCAGTGATAGCCTTGAGGACCCTGCCCACTTTATCAGATCCAAAGGATCAAACTGTTTCCAGACTTTTCCCCAGGCATCTCACATGGACCTGCATCACATATGATTCCAACTGGAAATGAATCCAAGCAACTTTGTTTGTTAGGTGTTGAACAAATTCCTCTGCATGGTGCTGAAGATGATCACCCAAACCCTCCTGTTCCAGGAGGGACCTGGTGGTCTGGAACTGGACCTCCAGGTGTAGATGCAACAAGAAATAATGCTGTTTCACTGCTCTTATTGCCATTGATAAGCCTTAATAGCAGCTCTAATATGTTCAGTAGGAATCATCCTTTGTTTTCCTACAGTGGTGCTCTAAGTGTCCATAACATATTTCAGAACCCACATCTCTTCTGTGAAACATGGGGAGAGTTAGGAGTGATAGATTAAGAGAGGCCACATAGGGGTGATCTTTTTCCAGAGCTTGGCCACCCTTTGATTCCAGGATTATATCAAGGCTTCAGCAGGGTCGTGTGGCAGAGCCGTTGGGATATCCCCCATTTTCCTCTGGAACCCATTTGAGTTCATCAGGTGCTGGGGTGGACCGCTTAAATGGATCTGGTTTCCTTATGAAGGGATGGTGATGGTATAGGAGAATCCCAAGGATTCATACCAGGGCATGATCTGATCATGACAGAGGGGATAAGGTTAGATTCCCTTACCAAATCATGTTACCATTGCTCTGACAAAAAGATCATATTTGGTATGTGACCACTGTCCTAAGTTGGATCCAAGATGATCTGGGATAGGCCCATGGCTGCCATGATGGCTATGAACTTCTGGGCTGCTTCCAAAGCCAAACCAAGAGATGGTAAGTTGAAGTCCCCCAGAACCATAAGTCTGGGGAACTCCACTGCCAACCTCGAGATGGTCTCCAGGAGCTCAAGCAGAGAGGTTGCTGTGCAGCCAGGTGCATTGGCAACAATTCAAACTGATCTCATGAGACTTGAGAAGCAAGGCCCCTGAAGGCCAAGAGAGATTCTGAATGACCACTTTCATCCCACCTCTCCTACCCTGGGGTCCCAGCTGGTGCCTAATCCTAAACCCGCCCGGCCACATCTCTGAAAGGGAAACACCTGCCTTGTTTTGACAAATAAGATGTTCTTTAATAATTATGATCATCAGCAAAAAAATGCAACAAGTGTTTCTTATTTCAAAATGAATGTCAGGCTGGCTGGGCTAATACATTGCCAAATCAGACAAGCACCTTAATGATGTAATAGTTAATTTTAATTATAATAGTACAATCTTTCTTTTTTAAAAAATAGCAATGATTTTGTTTTAGCTTCTTTTTGTGCCTGGGTGAATGTTGCATCAATCTGATGGCAAGATGAGGCATTTGTAAGCTTGCATAAAGTGGGACATACATGGAAAACTGTTTGAAGCTAAACTATATTGATCAGACATAAGTAATGGTTACCAAGGGATGGATAAATACCTCATATCCACCTGCGACATTAGATAAAATCTATTCCTACCCCTTAATAATCAGGCCTGCCTTTGGAAAGCTTCTCACGGTCAGATTTCCATTTAATGCTTCCAGCTTTTAACAGAAATGAAAAAAAAAAACAGTTCATGATGTATAAGAATTTGTGGCTGTATACAAACATTTCCAAGAAGTAACCCAGCAAATGTGTAATGTGTGATATCCTTCCTTGAATGCTTTTTTACACCCATTGGAGTTTTATGTATTTCATGTTTTTGACCTGCAATCATTGGAATCAATGCCCTACCTGTCCTTTGCTTTAGGCAATTAGTAAGATCTTGCCAGGTCTTTCACTGTGCTGCCAGGGTCTCTATCATAAGCATGTCAGCATGAATTCTGTCTGATATTATATTATAGCAGTTAATTTATATTTCTTTTTCTTTATTTTTCTGTACAAAATATGGGCATCTAATCATCTGTGCTCATAAATATTTCAGTTGCTGTCAAGCAAAATCAAGCTTGTAATAGTGAGTACCACACAAAGTGTACTAACCAAACAGGTGGTAAGAAAATAGGGGAACTCAGGCACCACACAGGTTATGTAGGAAGTAAACACACGGTCAGTCATGAAGGACTCAAATATCTATATACCAATGCACAGAGTATGAACAGCAAACAGGGTGAACTAGAAATTCAGGTTAATGAGGGCAGATATGATATTGTTGCCATTACAGAAACATGGTGGGATGAAACCCACAAATGGAACACACAGCTAGAGGGATTTAAATTATTTAAAAGAAACAGACCAAATAAAAGAGGAGGCGGAGTTGCTCTATATGTAAGAAATAACTACATCTCTACAGAAATAGAGCACAACAATGATGAAAACTGTCCTGAATGCATTTGGATCAATATAAAAGGGGAAAAAATGACATTGCATAGGTGTATACTACAGGCCACCTAACCAAACAGAGGAAATAGATGAACTTTTTGCTAGTCAGCTAACTAATGTATGTAGGAAGCACCTCACAATAGTAATGGGGGACCTTAACTACCCTGACATCAAGTGGAAGATCAAACAGATTCCTTGCAAACCTAGCAAACAATTTTGTCTCCCAAAAAGTAGAGAAGGGAACTAGGGGATTAGCCATTTTGGATCTAATTCTCACTAAGAGAGACAAAATGATAGAAGATGTTGAAGCCATAGGAAGCTTGGGAGAAAGTGATCATGCAATATTGGAATTCAACATTATGGAAGCACAAGCAATAGGACACAGTCGGACTAGAGTCTTGGACTTTAAGAGAGCTAATTTCAATAAACGTAGAGAGGGCTTGGGAAGGATTCCATGGGTGAGAATCCTCAAGGGGAAAACAGCTCAAGAAGCTTGGGAAATTTTGAAAAGCGAGATAATAAAAGCCCAGTCCAGCACAATACCAACAAAGAAAAAAAATAATAGCTCTCAAAAGAAACTAACATGGCTGCATAAAGAATTCTCTGATAAATTGAAAGATAAAAAGGACAAGTATAGAAAGTGGAAAGAGGGGCAAATAACTAAGTCAGAATATCAACAAATAGCCTGAGCCTGCAAAGATGAAGCGAGGAAAGCTAAGGCTCAAAATGAACTAAGGCTTGCGACCAAAGTCAAAAATAACAAAAACAGCTTCTTTCAACATGTAAAAAACAAGAAAAAAGTGAAGGAAATGATTGGTCCATTAGTGCAGAAAAGTGGCAAGAAGGTGACAAGCAACAGGGAGAAAGCAGAACTATTTAACTCATTTTTTGCATCTGTCTTTACACAAAGGGAAAAAACAGATCAACCTATCAAAATAGTGCCATAAAAAACAGAATAGAAACAGAAGTTAAAAATGAAACATATAAGGAATTGTTGCTGGAATTGGGTATGTCTAGTTTAATGAAGAGAAGAACGAGGGGGGACATGATAGCAATGTTCCAATATCTCAGGGGCTGCCACAAAGAAGAGGGAGTCAGGCTATTCTCCAAAGCGCCTGTGTGAGGAAAACTACATGCGCAGCAAACTGCCATA